>NC_143241.1:1511673-1822811 GCF_009617815.1 Ciona robusta | reverse complement strand
GCCGAATGGAGGCAAAATGTGGGGGAATACCGCAACACCAGCTTTGATTAAACTGCCACAAAGTTTTGTTGAGAGTTCGTTCGACGGGGCAGGCAGAGCGGCCCAGTCACAAGTTGCTGAAAACCTTGAATCTCCGTCCCAGTTTTGCTCGCAAAGCAACAGCAGGTCTTTCAACTCACCAAGAAAACGTCTAATTTCAAGTTGTATCGCTTCCCGCAATGTTCGCAGCGCCAGCGGCTCTTGTACGGGTTCAAGACAAAGATCGTGCTTATGGAGAACTGAACGCAAGATTGCGATTGCATATTTCGTGCAGTGCGTGCTACGAATGCTACTGGAAATAGCGTTTCTAGTTCTGCAGTATAAATATTTTAGTTTTAAGGTCCCAGAGCTTTACAAGTGCGTTCAATGGCCTTGTCCAAACATGGTACGTATTATAGATAGTGATATTAAACTGGATTAATGTCAAGATTAACCTAAATACGTCCGGATTTTCCACCCCATTTAAATCTAATATTTGAAATGCAATAATTTAAATCAATAATTTCTTTTGAATCAAACATTGATGACTAGTTTATTGTTACGACATAATAATCTCATTCCAGAATATCGAGCGTGATTGTTTTGCAATAATCAAGGCAATCTGGATTCTCATTGTTTCTAGTCTCTTGATTTATTGAAATGAAATTGTAATTATTGAAACTTCAACGCTAGCCTTATGTCATGGTTTTGTGTTTCGTGGTAGCCAAATGCTATAAAAATATCCAGAAGGCTACGATAAATTATGAAATATATATATATAGTAGGGTGGGGGGTGACTGGACAACTTTAGCACATAATATCCAAACAAATATCATGATCGTGTTTTAAACAATTACTAACGGTCTATATGAGTCGCGAGTTTTATAATTCTTCAAATGATTTTTATTTACTACCGAATGAGTCGAGAAAATGGGGGAAAAGGTGTCCTATCTTTGTTCACCCTATACTATATATAGATGATATTGTTTAATTGAATCACGAAACTTTAGTAACTTATATCACATCAGGTTGATTGCTTCATATCAAGACCACAAGAGAAATCCACGATGCTCATATTCATGTTTGGGGTCACCGCGTTGTGTATTGTACTTACATGTTTTGAACTTATCAAACTTATCGGTCGGAGATATTACAGCGTTAAGAATATGATGAAAACTTCAAAAAGAGGTTTGTTATGGCGAATATGTTAATATAAAAACTACGTTGTGGTAAAACATTCGGTCAATTCAAGGCCGAGAAAATAAGGGACCACGCGGTTATTTAGGTTACGAGCTATCGTGGTTACAAGTAAGAAGTCGCTAAGAAGTTTAAGCTTTAAATTTACTGTTTTATATTGTCCTTAATATCGGTGTAGGTGTGAGAATACAGTGCTTAAAAATACCGCGTGGTTCGTGAGGATTATCATTGTGTCAAACTGTTTAACAAATATTCTTTGTTTATACTGTCGAATGGGACGATAAAAGACTTTGAAAACTTGAACCACTCATTCAAACTTACTATCCATTATAAAATGTCGGTCTTACCTTAGATATGGTTGGAGAGGATAGAAAACGATCATCAAAACGAACCACTCTTCATAAACTTTTTGACTCTAGTCATCCAGAACATTGTAATAATATCTTCAGACAATCAAGGTATTTTATAAACAATCTGTGTGTTTAAAAATATATAGACAAATAAATAATTTGCATATTGTGATCGGGTGTTATATGTGTGTTGGTATCTTTAGATAAGTTGTAAATTTGTGTTTACACACCTCGTTCATGTTATTTACTATTACTAAGTAACTTTGTGGGTGATTCTTTTTTCATAAGTCAAATAACAAGAAATCCCTGATCACAGGGTCTAAATATCTTATATAAACACTCATGCTGACCAGGCTTCGGGCTTTTATTATTGCGCATCCTTAGCTTACGATCGACGTATGTGCGTTCGATCTACCGAAATGACATTATTTCCAAGGTGGTTGTGTCATGATGATGTAACAAATCAAATAATACCTAGTTACCTTCGCAGTGATGACGTCGATAGAAGCTCGTCATCGGATTCTTCATCAAGCAATAGTAGCAGTTCTGACGCATCAGCGTTGGCAGAAGCTTCGTTTAATTCGGAAGAACTCAGTGATATGTTGGATGAAGCTGTGGAGGTGGTTGAATATAATGATCAAGCTGAAGCAAATGAGTTTGTTTGAAATTCTCCGTGTTTGTTGAAATGTTCTGATTTTGAATCCGTTTTTTTGTGATCGTGTTCTCTTATTTACTGCAGTGTAGCTCAATGAGATTCTTTAAGTGACTTTCAAAATGTCTAATTGCTTCACTATGTTTTATCACTGTGCAATTTAAAGGGATACCGCACGGCTGGCAATATAATGGGGGATGATTGCAGTGAAAATTATGGGTGGCAAGTTTTGCCTCGTTGCTGCTACACTTATATATATATATTACTATTCTTTTGATTTTAAAACGTTACGAAAAACTAAAAATTGTTGCACCAACCATTCTGACTTAACGTTTGGGTCAGCATATTAATAATATAAGCAATCAACAAACCCCCAGAAGTCGTTAATTCTACGTTTGTAACGTATAATTATCGTTGTATACATTTTGTATGCTATAACAGTGAATCCACAACACACACTTGAAAACTGATGCATTCATCCAACACGGCAGTTTCAGTTTTTGCACTTGTTTCAAGATTTGGAAATATTAATTGCAAAGTTTTAATGAAGTCGCAAATATATTTTTTGCTCAAAGCAAACTGCATAAAACAGCTTGTAAGCTGACAAAAGAACTTATACAGTGATTTAGTAGAGTAAGGTGGGTTCCTTTTTAAAAATCCCTTTTTACGGGTAGTTATTGGATTATTGAAGAAAACAATGATATACACAGCATTATATTTTCACGGTTCAACAAAATGCGCGGCAAAGGACGACATTATTGTTGTTTAGCATTCAAACAGTGGTGAACACTTTTTGTTCTATTTTCTCGTGTCCACTGTAAAACGGTTCCTCACGAAACCCACAGCCAGTGGTTCCCAAACTTTTCGTGTAGCGTTCTCATACCACCTACATTATTATAAAGACTCCAGGTCAAAAAGTTGGATCGATTACGCAACACAAACTTGGCATTGCCTTTCTCACAGTTGTGGTAAAATAAATGTAACTTGCCTATTACAGAGCAACAGGCGGTAATAAACAACCTAAATATATTTCAGAAGTAGCACTGCTGTATATTTACGATGTTTTCCTCAACCAAGCAGCATGTTTGTTACGCAATAGTAGAAATTCACACGTGGATTCATTGCATCATAATAGCGGTTGTTTGACCTGGCAACTAATTACGACATAATTTCAATTCACACGGTAATTATTTGCGTTATAATATCGATTGTCACCTTGAACATTTAGCCTGCATGTGCTTAAAATGCATTTTCATGGATGCGCAGTATAGATATGTTTTCACTTAGTACGCGCGTAAAGCAACGCCTCGCGATCGTTTGGTGTAAACCTAACAAGGTGCTCGCGTACCAGTTGGGAGACCTTCGCGTTTGAAAATCTACCACTAGTGGTACGCGTACCATAGTTTGGAAACCACTCCACCAGACCGTTGTTACTTGTTTAAAGCGAGATCAGGATATTTAGATAATTTGTGCCAAATGTGTCCCGTATTTCCCCACCCTACTATATATCTATAGTAGTGTTGTCATCCTAATAATCAAATTATTTTTTCGATCAATAAAATTAGAACCATGTTTTATTAACTTTATCCGTGATAAACATTACTTTCGTGAAATGTCACAACTCAACTTTATACTTTCTTCTATCCTTAACTATATTCTCCCTCAGGCAATTTACGAAACGTATACTCGTGTGACGTTTTATAGAAAACCTAATAGCATATAGGTTTATACAGCGACTTTAATGGCACGGGTTTATCTTACAAATTTAGTTTTAATGTGAAAAATTGATGAAATATCATGCGACTATCAAAAGCTCTAAGGAGTTTATGTGCTTCTCTGTCTACTGTTTTGCTAGTTGTTGTGTTGTTAATGTGCAAAGATTGTTCTAATAATCAGCAATTGTGAGTTTATATTTAAATTATGTTAAACTAATCTAACTCTAGTTTACATCAAACTAAACTATGACTATACTGTATTATAAACAATACAAGTTACAGTGACACGTATTACATATTGATGCTGTTTCTCTTTAAATAGTTTAAAGATTGTGTTATACGTTGTTTTAGATTTACGAGAAGTAAAGTTGGTATGAGGGCGTCTCATCAAGCACAACATGAACCGCATATGCCGCAAAAAAAC
This sequence comes from Ciona robusta, assembly GCF_009617815.1. NCBI lineage: Eukaryota > Metazoa > Chordata > Ascidiacea > Phlebobranchia > Cionidae > Ciona > Ciona robusta. The sequence goes on along the minus strand of NC_143241.1, from coordinate 1,818,455 downwards.
AAAAAGGAAGGGGAATTTCGTTGTCAAGGTAACATATATATCTAAATTAAATATATAATATGCGCTAGCAGACACATTGGTGTGGTGCCACTCTCATTTACCGCCATAAATTTAAGCAAAAAATATTTGTTGTAAAATTATTTTTAGTGAGAGATTTCGGTTGCATCAGTTTTCAAAGAGACAAAGATATCTTTAATAAATCTAAAGCTTTGTTGGCAAAGAAGATTTCAACACAAGAATGCTTGTTGCTTTGCTTTAAAAGGTAAGTTCATTATTATATTATCTACAATCTACATAGACTTGAATGCAACAGCTATTTACTAAACCATATAACAACTTGGTAAACTGTTAATTATCAAGAAAATACGATTCGTTGATTATTTGGTTACATCATGTTCCACTCCGTTTAAACGTGGTCACGTGCCAAGGGTGCGTGGTCGTTGACTTTCGATGGTATGTTTGTAACGGTGTGGCGGTAAGAACAAGTACGGCCACTTATCTTGTCAGATCTTGAACGAACACTTTGTTTTTAAAAAAGGAAATTAATAATAAACAACATTGTTTATACGCAGACATTACAAACTGGCAGCAATTCTAGACGAAAAGTGTTATTGCACTAATCTACTAATACCAATTAAAGTTGACATTGTTAGCTGCGAAGAAACTCTGCCATATAAATACAGTGTTCTGCATCTCTTCGAAATAGGATCCACATGCACTGGTTGGTTCATTAAAACATATAAATGTGCATTAATGTATTTTATGCCGCCATTGGCTTTTACTTTTAGAAAAGCCGAAAAATATTTCGGAATCGACCATCGGTTGTTTCCCTCGCCCAACCAACATGAAGGAAATGACGTTAAAGAAGATGGTTTCATTCAAAATGACTCGAGCGCTCTGCATTGTCGAATGTGAAAAAGGAAAATTCACGTTAGCCATTGTACCGCGACATGGTGTATGCATTTGTACCAGTTTTGATAAACTGTGAGTAAATTAGGAATATGCATAGACAAGTGTGAATATATCCTTTCTCCGGGCATCGTGGATTTGTGATAAGCGCACCAGCATCTTTACCAAAAGATGACACGCGCGGTGTTCCAGGCTTCTGCCGTTGGGCATGCGGGGTGTTCTTAAACACGCAATTAACAGTCGCTGCTTTAACCTAGTGGGCAACCATGTTACCATTAATATGGTACAAAATATTAAGAAATTTAACATGGTGTATGGAAACAAAGTACCTGTGTTACCACTACTGTCGTAGACCCGCAACACGAGGATTAATTAATTATACTCATTCATTCTTTATGCTGTAGTAAACGCTCCGTATTTGTCCGAAAATTAGGTTATATTAATTGCAGTTCAATTGACCCACCGAAACAAATTATGATGCAATCAGTTCATCCGAGATTTCTTGAAACATATTCATGTCGTTCGTCAACCGAGATGGCTGTCTGGCGCACCCTTGTGGAAGATTCGTGCGGTAGTAAAAGGTTTCTAAACCAAGAGTTTCCCCTGAATAAAGTAGGCTTGGTAAGTCACCCTGGATCTGGTAATACTTGGGTTCGTTATCTTCTCGAAGTTTCTACTGGATTATACACTGGAAGTTGGTATATAGACGAAGATCTATTCAGCAAAGGTACGTTTGCCTACTTTGCAAACTAAATTAAAACAAATACATTAAACAGGATTTTTCGGTGAGGGTGAATCGGCAATGGAAGCCACTACACTTACAGTGAAGTTTCATCCGTACTTTCAGAGAAAGGACGTTGACTTCTTTACTTTGTTCCCCAAGTACATTTTATTGCTAAGGAATCCATACGAGTCATTCGTGGCAGAATTCAACAGGTGGAACAGCGGTGATGATCATACCGGAGTAGCGCCAGTTCAAGATTTTTTAAGCCAAAGTAAGTTGTCTATTTCCTTTTATGGCTATATATCGCGCTATTGTTAGGTGTTTAAAGTACAGTTTATTCTTCCTAATTACTGCATAAATATAAGTACTGGATGTATACGTCCACCATGCTTATACGAGGTGCGCATTCGTTCAATCACGTTTCGCAGAACAGTTCTTGTTTTATATTGTTAGATAGGTTCTTTACAAAAACAGTTTTTAAATTTTAAATCTTTAAAAGAAATTAGTGTAATAGTGTCATCTTAACATATAGGGTTTAAAATATATAATTTAAAGTAAACCTTTCAAAGTTTGGCAAAAAATACAAAACTACAATATGGGGCAAGATAGCATATCAAATTGAAATATATTTACATTAACAGTATTATACAAATTGTAGTATACCTACTGAGTTTAACAGGTTGTGCTAGTTTCTTTGCCTCGTACCTTATATAACGTTAAACGGTATATCTTCTGTTGTTTTTTATCCCATTTTTATCCCAAAAAACCATATTGACTCCTGCCTAGTTTCCTCATGCTTATATCTCAGTTTCATTACAAAACTAAAACTAGTTTAATGAGACAAAATCAAACTTTACGAAATATTAAAGTTTTTTATCAAGCTATGAAACTATATAAATTTAAACGTTCACACTCGCGAACTACAATTTTTTTTTGGCTTTACTATAACTTAGCAAGCATTCAAACTTATAGCACCTTAGTATTTCGCATTTTTTTACTTATTAAAAATATACTGTTCTATTTAACATGCTTTTTTTAATATTTAAACACAGTAATAAGCTTTGACGCGCGTTTCATAAAGTAGCTCTGCTCTCTTATTTAAATACAAATTTTATTTAAAACGAGATGTTTAACAGAATGGTTCCGATACGTTGAATATTCAAGGAAAATTTGGATCGGAAATTACACAAATTTAGTCGAAAGAAATAACAGCAAACTGATAGTTTTGTTTGACGATCTACAACTTGACCCAATCACTGAAGTGCGAAAGATGCTTAAATTCATTGGCGTGCAACCGCCAGACCTTGAAAACAGACTCGCCTGTTTGAAAAGAAACTTGGCGGGAAACTTCAAACGAAAGAAGAAAGTGTCGCTGGACCCGTTTGATGATAATTTAAAAAAAGATATTAACAAAATTATACAACTACTACGGAGGAGAATGAAAAGAATGAAGCTATGCCGACTTCCAGACTGGGAAAGACCACTAAGTAATTAAATGTGTGACTTAGAAAATTTAGATCAATTTGCAAATATATTATTTATTGCCACGATTATTCCACGCCGTATTCAAAAACCGTTATTTGAAATGTATAACCAATACAGTTGTTACATAAATTAAAATCATTCTGATTTTTATCGCGTCTATATTGTCGATGTAGTTTGGTTAAACAGACGTTCCAATGTATCTACACTTTATAATGTATAGTGAAAAAAACAACGCTATATATATGGGATTTCACTTTATTAGAAACGTTAGTTTTGTCATGTATTCTTTTACGTCGAACTTTTTTGATCGTTCTCACCTCCCCGTAAACTAATTCTGTCACCTCAAGTCTTAAATATCTTGAATGAAAACTAATCCTAATGTATGGAACATTGGGGGATTATGCGACATTAAAGATACCAAGAATAAGTACTATCATACATTTATTAATTAACAACAATTCAAAAAAAATTAAGCACACGAGGAGTTATTTAGCGGTTCGCACAACAGAAGAAATTTCACAAAATCAAAAACACTTTTATTTTTATCAATAAGTGAGCTTATCATTAGGAATAAACGTAAATAACACAAAATTATACGCTTTGAAAGTCAAGTTTAAGCATTCTTTTCCTTGTCCTGCTGCTATAGTTTTTAACATGTTACCTACATTATATTAATGTTGTTATATACTATATTATATTAAACATTATTTTTATTAATATCATTAATTGGGGGTCCGCAAAAAGAAAATTAAAATATAAGTCTTTTCCGACAAGGTGTCCCATCTTCCTTCCTATATATCGTAAACTTTATTAGGGTCGATGAGTTTTAAAACTGCGTAATTAGCAACGAACTGACAATTACTTTTAATTAAGAGCTTAAAAGTATTTGCTTTAATTTTTTGCATATATATGTTAACCTTAAAACTAATGGTTTAAATTTGATGTACCTGCGCTTAGAGTACTTGTCACGTAGCGAGCTATCAAGAAAAATATTTTGAAATTATGGTGCTGGGTGGGAGATTTTTTTTATATTTTATTGTATGGAAACTTCGTCTTCAACTCATTGCCGCCGAGTTTGCGTTTGTTTGGATAAACTTTTAATAGTTTTGTTTAGCAAAAATAAATGCACCAAGTCATCCAATATGTTGCGCAGATATTATTCTTGTCTAGTGAAAGTTGTAGTTGTGTGCTGTTAAACGTAATATATTGAATATACTAACAAGTTATGCCTATATAATCGGGCGTATGAGTTATTTGGGCAAAACCGTATCCTAATAGCTCCCATAGACGTTGTTAGTCGTTTAAAACACGATCAGAACATTTAAATATATATATGTGCCTGATAAGGTGTCCCATCTAACCCCACGGTATATTTATACAACCACATTTCGCTCTGGTAGGAAAATGTCGCTGACTAGTCGATATCATAATATTGGTTGTTTATCTACAAATAAAACAATATCAGCCATAACTTTATTCTTTTCTTTGTTACAACAATATGAACAGCGTAAAGTCGCGTCGGTTCAAAACACCCACATCCTTTGCAGCAGCGGTAGGCGTGCGTTGTATGCTAAATTTGCAACAGAATTTCCTTCTAAAGCGGAAAAAGATATTTTCGGTTTAGAAATCTGTAAAGAAAAAGCAGCGGATTTGTCCCCACGTAATAGCTCTATTCTTCCTTTACTAAGTTTCGGTTCCTCGCTTCAATAAGATATAAATTTAGACGCTGTGAGGCATATTCAACTTATACCAACCAGCCAACTATACAGAGTATAAGGTTTGCTGTTGATAAGTTAAATATTGTGCGTTGTAATAAATGTGCTGCTGTATTTTCAGATGAATGCGAAAGCTTTGTTGTGTTTGCTCGTTGTCTGCATGCTGCTGGTTGACTTCAGCGAGTCGTATCGTCGACGTTTTTACTACAGACGCCGTTTTTACTATCGTCGCCGTTATTTCTACAGAAGACGTTATTACTGGACTAGAAGGTGAGAAATTAAAATTTGTGAAACCGCATACACCACCAACGTCCGTTATGCAGTTAACAATGAAAAGTGCAAAACAAAGATATCATGCTATATATAGTCGGGTATAAGTGTGCGGTAAATGATGGGAAATAATATTATTTGCTTTTAACGTTCCTTTTAGTAGTAAACAAGAACTATTTACAGAATTATGAAACCGTATCCTCCAACTTTAAAAGTCTATTTTATCTGTACAAAACACAATCAGGAACTCTTCTGGGTGTTAACAGTATTCCATCTTCCCCCATAGTATTATAACGTGGGTGGAGACAAGACCCTTAAACACATATTGCCCAAATCAATATATATGAAGGATTTGGGGTGATACCACGAATTAGTACTATCATAACTGTTTTTACTGACCCAAACTTAAAACAATTAATTATTGATTCGTACAACAGGTGTTACTTTACCAAAACAGGCGGTGTAAGTCGGGGCAGTAACAATATTAAACGCTTTAAAAATCAGGTTCAAACATTCTTTTTCTAACTCAAAAGCTATGATTTTTAACATGTTACCAACAGTGGTTATCCCTAATTTAAGCTTAGTGATCCGTCGTTTTTCGACGCTACGAAACATATTATGTGTATATATGTTAAAAATTAAAACAAATATTATAGCATTGCATATTTCAGACGTTGTTATTTCTTTGGCGACGAAGAGCATGGTGAGGAACAACCGCAAGAAGGTGTGTATTGGAACGTTTAAAGTAATGTTAGTTACCATAGTTGCAAGAACGATCGCCCAGTATCCGAAGGATACTTTAGTTAGTAGCTTGGGGTAATATAGAACATGTTTCATTTATTTCTTGTCTTATATCTGAAGGTAAACAAGTTTAATTGAGCAGCCATACAGGCACAAGGTTTAAAAAAACACTAAATAAATAGTTATACATTTATTGTGTGGGCACGAGTGCTGTAAGTCGGAAAAAGCAAATCTCATTGAGCTGGTAATGTTTTTTTAGATCAAGTAAATGAAGAGCCAAATGAAAACATGGATGAAGTCGAGGACTTACGTGCGGAAATACCAAAAGAGTAGAAATTTGGCACATCTGCCGCAGCACTAGATGTTCGCTCTAATAAATGCACTGCAAAAATAAAATAAAAATCTGAGCTCTTAATGTAATGTTATAATTTTACAAAGTGTAACGCAGCAATGGCCAGATCGATTGCCCCACAACTGAAGAAAAAAGCAACTGTAGGTTCAAGTCATTGTAACTGTGCCTTTTTTTAGTAGTTAGTTAACGGTAGTTAAAACTGACGAACATAGAAAAAAGCAAAAGAAGCAGTAGGTATATATAGAATTAACGCATACGTGTTTAATATGGTTTTAATCACGAAAATAAAAAGAGTAGCATCCGCAAATGCCCAAAACAGTGATTTATTCTTATTTCTATTCACGTGACCGCCAACTCCGTCCCCATTTCATTTGGTATCCATTGTAATATAGATATGCGCAGAGTGGTTTTACGAAGTTATAGCTGTTTATTATAATAATACTATACCAACTACTGACCAACTACTAATACAGTACATATACGTATTATCCAAAGCATAGTCCGATTCCGTATATAAACATGTTTATTAGGTTTTGTTTGTGCTTTCCTTTTGTGGGAAGGTGTAAAACAGCTTTTATTTACCCGACCAAACATTTTTTAGAAAAAATATATAAATTTAGCCTCTCTGAATGACTAAAATGTCGCAAATCAACCGCTTTCAATTCTATTTTTTTGACTTTTTTTTGACACGGAAAACAAATAACACATGATTTTTACATTTTCAACCTTTAAATTTGCTTTTTGGTAAAGTTTTTTCTGCAATTACCGAAAAACAGATATTTTCCCTATACCTACTGTTTATTTTGGACCCAAATTGCCGTTCAATTTATCTTTTACGTAAAAATGGGTTGGTCTACTCGGTAATTCTATGGCTCTGGTATTACCTATAGGTTAACGCTTAGCCTACCCTTTAGTTTAGCGCTTGTTTTAGAAATTTAAACATTTAATACACTCAATTAAAAACGTTCAAACAAACGGTTTGTTAGAAATTTATACATATATATATATTTGGAAATGGTTATTTTTTTCCTATAACTTAAAATTAGGTCAAAAAACGAAAAAAAACTGCATAAAACGCCCTAGATCGCATTGACTGCAATAGTAAACGGGACCGCCTTGCGGCCACGTGACCGTTGAAAAAAAGTGTATCAGCTCTCTCCTTTTATTTTCTCCGATACTGCTACAGCTCTCTTCTTCACCGACATTGAAGAAGCGCGTTATATTTTTTATTTTATTTCTGTGGTTTCAAATCAATCGAGCCGTTATCCTTAATAATAAAAATAAAATGTTACGGTCTGACTAAATGGTGTAGAGTGTAGACAGTCGGTTGATAGCTTAGTTGTTTTATGTACACAACTAAAAGTTTGTAACTGAACACGTAGGTTGTTGTTGTTGTTGTTTGTTGGTGTAAGTAATATGAATGAAGCTGAAGCTTTAGATTTTGCAATAAATCTAGAAAACTTTGACTTATCTTCAGAAGATGCGCTTGATAACGTGGATGGTAAGAGTGAATGTGTTTTCTCTACTTTACCATTCTTTTATTTTTGTAATATTCAGAACATATACAAGAGAATTTAGAAGATGATTTAGTAAAAAAAGCTTTAGAATCGGTAAGTAAAACTAAAGTTAGATTAGATAATTATAAATAATGTCATAGTTTTACTGTGTAAGGGAGAGATTGGAAAGTTCAATCTTTCTGATTCTTGTTTAAATTGTTTAATATTACGGTTGAAATTTTTTTTTATAATGGTTTAACCAGAGAAACATAAACAATTGTTCATCAGTTCATGCATCTCTGGTTTAACACAGAAATATTAAGTAGACCTATCTTAATGTGTTGGTGGCAATTTTGTCTTAAACTAACAGTTTTGTTGCATTTATTTTATATTAAAAGTGCCCGTTGGTACAACCACTTTGCTATAATAAATATTGTTTACTGTTTTTGTTCATATTGTTTTCGTAGGGAGTTGATTTGCGTGAATATGCAAAACAGATTGAACAAGATTTGCAAGCTGTCGAAAACACTTCAATAGCGGATTGTAAGTTTTTATAATAATAACTGCTGTTTGTTTGATAAAGAATAATTTTTTTTGTTTCTTTTTAACAGATGTTACTGAAAGTGTTAATATAGCTCGATTGCATACACGAATAGGAGAATGTGATGGGATATTGGAGGTAATGTTGTCTTATGCTTTATTACTTATAAACTGTATTCAATGTGCGTATTTGTTCTGGTAAAGTCATGTTCCTCCAACCCAGTAGTCCATATGATTACATAAAGTGTCAGTCATGCACAGAATGTGAAACTGCTGCGAAATTATGATGAAACTTTCCACTTCTGTTAGACTGGCCTAATTACAATAAAGCCAACACAACAGCATAGCCAAAATTGAATATATATGTCACAGTAGCGTTTGACATTATTTACAAAGCAGTGTTTTTAGGAAACCACGTAATCCTGAGTTTTAAACATATCTTAACCTACCTTATGTTGCAATAATGTTTTTAATTTGTGCATTGTTGTCAGTCATCGTTGTTGGTTTTTCAACAAAGTTGATCGAAAAATACGAGCATTATTAAAAGTAGACATTTGTTTTGAGAATATTAAATTCGCCATAGCCATGGTTTTAAATATTTGCGGTGCAGTGTCTCGTACTCTTGGATGTAGTAAGCATGTTTCATAATGGCATTACTTGCAACACAGTAACAGTTTATTAATGACAAGACAATAATGTTAAATGTTTTTACTGTGGGCCATTCTGGGTGCAATGTCGCTTTAGAGGTTACCATAAGTTAGGCATTGGACTTTTTCACACTATAGCTTCTTTATACCAATAATACAAGCATGATACATGATGGTGGCTTAACAAACACCAAGACTGAATAATTTGTAACGTTTGTTAAAACTGACGTACATAACAGAGAATGGAATCAATGTTGCATGGTTTTCAACATGATCTTAGCAGCATCAGCGCTGAAATTCAATGCCTACAAGAACAATCTGTTTTAATGAATATCAAGTTAAAGAACCGACAGGCTGTGAAAAGTGAATTAAGTCAACTGGTGGATGAAATGGCTGTACCGGAACTAATGATAAAGTACGTGCTTTTTAAAAAAGGATATTTTTTGTTGGTAATCCGCACAGTACTTGGTATGTCATAGTGTTCTCTGGCAGAACAACACTAAATATTCTGTCCATATTTGTATTGTAGAATATTATTTAAATCCATTTAGAAACAATCTTTCTTATATGTATGCAATAAAATAAATAGTTTATACTTTTAGCTTAAATCAAATTTATGGCAGAAGTTTTGTGCCACTTTACTAGCAGCTCTTGGTTGATTGCCCTTGCAGCTTCTAACCCACTAATTAACCGATAGCACATCTTCTTTTCTGGAAATTAAGATTTTAAACAGTCTAACATAACGCTTGTACTTTTATATCTGTTTAGTCAAATCTTGGATTGCCCAGTGACAGAGCGAGCATTTCTAGAGCAGCTTCACGAGTTAAACCATAAAATAAACTTCATTAAACAACATTCATATAATGAAACAGCTGCATGTCGAGATGTGCAAGATGTGACCGAAAAATTAAAGTTTAAAGTAAGTTAAAGTAAATGAATCTACTTTATATGACAATTAAGTGACTAAATAATTTACCAGATAATAGAAACTTAACTTAAATCACATGTATTTGTTAGAACAAAAAACATAAATTCAGAAAATTCTTGAGCATATATTTTATTTAGTAATATTTCTTTGTTTCAGGCAATTGCAAAAATTCGTGAATTTCTTCTAACTAAGATTTATTCTTTTCGCAAACCTATGAGTAATTATCAACTTGGTCAGGATGCCATGTTAAAAAACAGGTTAGCTCAACTTATTTGTAAATCTTCAGCCATATTTTTGTGCCATACATATTTCAGGCCACTATCACCCAATGTTGTATATTCTATCTAAACTGGTATTTTGCTAATATAATATGTGTTTTTGTTGTATCCCTAATTTTAGATTCTTTTATGAGTTTTTGCTTTCAAATGAGCGTCATGTTGCACGTGAGGTACGGGATGAATATGTTGATACACTGAGTAAAGTTTATCTATCATATTTCAAAACTTACGTCAACAGAATCATGAAACTTCAGGTAATAGTTGTTGTTTAAATTAATCATTAAAGTAATACAAATTTGAAAACTTAAGTACAATTATAAAGAACTGTACAATGAAGAAAAACTGCTGCTTATACTTATTGTCGTTACTTACCATTAAACCAAAATGTTGTGTTTTAAAGTCTAATATTTTTCTTTGATTGACAGTTTGAGGAGTCAGCAGGTCGTGAGGATTTGATGGCCACGGAAGATTCATCAAGAAAAGGATTCTTCTCTTCATCTAAACCAGCCATGCGGAACCGATCAACAGTTTTTACACTCGGGAAGCGCGATGAGATCCTTAAGGAGAAATTGGAATCACCGATCATTGTCCCTCATGCTGCACAGAAGAGTGAAAGCAAAGTAGGTATTTTGAAAACAAGAAAGCTTTGGTAATCATAAAATTACAAATCATGTAATACAGTTACAGTTTTAAACTACTAGCCTACCCAGGCAGGTAGCATACAGTTTGAATATCTGGATGTATGTCAGAATATAATGCGCTTGCGGCTTGCTTACACATACACCTAATATTTATTAACTACCAACACTCCTATTTTTTCAGCATTCCTTTGAAAGTTTGTTTCGAAGTCAACATTATGCTCTGCTTGATACTTGCTGTCGTGAATATTTATTCTTGTGTGATTTCTTCATGTTAAGTTCATCTGCAGCACAAGATTTATTTAATGCAATCTTGGGAAAGACATTAGCTCTTTTCTTGGTAGGCTGATTGTTAAACGTGTTGTTTGATGCTGGATTACCAATTAAAAAATATTTTAACATTGAAGTTTTTTAATTACTGATAGAAGATAAAAAAAATCATATTGTGTATGACTGGTACTCTTAATGAACAGCTTCATTGTCATTTAATTAACAGAGATTATTATATTATTCATTTTCAGCCCTTGCATTCATCATGTTAGCTGATGTAAGCTTGTTATTTTATTTTTTACAGAAACATGTTGATACACATTGTTCTGAATGCCACGACGCAATTGCTCTGTTCCTATGTATTCATATTGTGTATAAATACCAGGTGAGTTAAAGTTATTTTTTGAGAGTTGTATGTTGTATGTATTTTACGCAATGTTGTTACCTTTTAATAAATAACACACGTACTTTTGCCCATGATGTTTTGCGTTTATTGTTAATATTATTATTACACATAGTTTAATCAAAGGGGCAGTCATACAAAAAGTATTTACAAGTTAGTTACAGTTTTTACTTTTAATCTGAATGTTTTAGGTAATCATGACTTCACGAGACGTAACATCACTTGACAATTACTGGGACACCGTGAAAGCCATATTATGGCCACGTTTTGAACACTTGGTAAAGATGCATACCAGGAGTATTGTGGATTGTAATGTTCATAATCTTTCATCTATTGATATCAGACCTCATTATGTAAGTTCTTAATTGACAAGTTTATTATTTACAAGACAATGACATCATCATTATTATTTACAAGGGGGTTCTTACTTCTTAGCAAACCGAATGTTTGCTCACAAATACCGGAGTTCACAATTTAATTTATACACATTGTGTTAAACCATTGAATTTCAACCGGTGTTCCTTATGAAATGTAAACAGATAATTTGTTTGTGAAACACTTGACAACATTGATCACTAGTGTGCCAAACGCTTGAAATTGATTGGCATAAAAAAATGGTTTTCAATTTAAAAGCTTTTATATATTTACCATTTTAATTATTGTTTTTTTAATAAATACATTTCAGATTACACGCCGGTATGCTGAATTTAGTGCAGCTGTTGTAAGAATTAATGAAAATTATCCAAACCCCAAAGTTGAGCAAGTTTTAAGTCAGCTTCAAACTGAGGTAAGGGTTACTATTTTACCATCATTGCTACATAGCCGAGCTTAACAGTTTTGACATTTTAAAATTTAATTCCGACAGTTTAAATTTAACTTGCGATTTTCAGAATTTTTAAGTTGTTTAAACACTGATTAATCCTTATCAATGGTTTTTCATTAAACAGTTATCTGTTTTGGGTTTTTTTCATTTTTACTTTTTGAACGTATGTCTCTATATACCATATTTTTGGTGAACTGTTGTTCATGTTTTATATGTTGTTACTTGTTAGCTTTTCCACCAATAATTGGTGATGTTCTATTGTGCATGGGGCGCCCATTTATTCGTAAAGGGGCATACCAACAAAAATCATTGTATGTGGATAGAGATACTCAAACATGACCTAAAGGTACCATCAAAGTTTGCCAAAACGATACGGCTTCTAAAAAAATCTCGTAAAAATACCCGGTGGAGTAAAAAAAAATTGGCTGTTTCGACAAAGCATGGGATTTCCCATAAGAAAAAATTCACTCTACTTTGATTGTTTCTAGTTTCTAAAATACGAAAATTCAAGTTTTCATTTTGATTTTGTATACGAATGCTTCTTCTTCAAGAATATATAAAACAATGTAAAATATATACTTTATTATGTTTTAGTTTTTTGATTGAACCTAGGTATATACCAGATTATGCTGTATTTTAAAACTTGGATGGTAGCTTTAGGTCACATTTGAGCATATCCATTAATACACACTTTTTGATTTTTACGTTGGTATGCCCCTGTAATGATTTACTTCTTCAGGTTCAAAACTTCATACTTCGTCTTGCTGCATGTTTTAGTGATAGAAAAGATCAACTTGTCTTCCTTATAAACAACTATGACATGATGCTGTCGGTTTTAATGGTTGGTTGAAACATAACTTATGCAGTATAAACTCACAATGTAACAAGAACCCTCAAACAGTTGTTTGTCTTAACATAAGTTTTTTTTTGTTTTGCTGTACTTGTAAAATTAACTTAAAACATTCAATATAGTTTTAAATGCATTTGTTATTATCTTGCCAAAAACACAAGAACTTACTGTTTGTAAGTTATTTTTGTTGGAACAATTTGTGCATCCTATACTAAGTTGTAACTATGTCGTACCTTGAACAATTTAATTATCTGTTCTTGGGAAAGTAAAATTGTGTGGACAATTCACTTTATAAATAAAGATCTAGCAACCAAAATTCAACAAAAAGTCATAGATACATCATTTAAAATATCTGTGTGGTTTTGTAAATCATGATCAAAGTTTAAACCTTTTACATAGGAAAAAACAACAGAAGATTCCAAAGAATCTGAAAGCTTTCAACAATTGCTCAACAGTCGAACACAGGAATACGTAGAGGAAATATTAGCTCCTCACTTTGGTGGAATGATGGCATTTGTTAAGGATTGTGAGGTTAGTTGTGTCTTGTGCGACCATCTATGGCATCGTTAAGTGACTTGTATCGGCTTGTTGTAAATAAGGAGGCGATTCGGAAGTATATAGGCAACTAACTTAGTGGTTTTCTTCATTTTTTGTATCTTCCCAAATCATAACAAGCCTGACCTGTATCCCATATCTTGTAATGTGCCCTAGGACTTCACCCATTAAAATAAAATTGGCCCACTTATCATTTTTATTTTGCTTCATGTTATGTGCTTGCATTTAGAAAGCTTACAGAAGTGCACCTAGTTTGAGAAGGGAACCACTTTTTTTATAACATCTGTGGATCACCTTTCCATATATGCTGTAGGTGGTATTGGAATCTGGTCAATCAGATCGACTCAAAGTATTTGAGCAAAAAGTTGTTCCGTTGGTTCAAGGGTTTGCCGCTGGATGGCGCACAAGTGTTGATCTTATAAGTCGAGAAGTCACTCGATCGTTTACAAACTTTAAAGTTGGAAGCACTATTGTACAGGTACATATTATCCTTATATAACAGTATGTTAAATTGCATTTATCATTAATTTGGTTTACACATGAATCTAAATGCATGGAGTAGATAAGTAGTTATAACATGGGTGGTCTGTTTCATGCATCTCATGCCTGCTTGTTTCCACGTGTATTTTATTTTTATTTTTTGTATGGCTGATAATTTAAACAAGTGGTAAATAAACAATGAGTTGAGGCAATAAATATGTTTCTCCACAGGCGGCATTTACACACCTTATACAATATTATCACCGGTTTCAAAAACTATTCACACAACATCCATTCAAAACAATGCCTGCTAAGTCTGATTTGGTGAACATGCATCTTATAATGGTTGAGATGAAGAAGTATAAACCCAACTTTTAAATATTTATTAACGTGAATGTTTATACGCGTGCAATATTATCTATAGTAAATACAGTAGTGTTGTATCGTTCTTGTTTTAAGTTCATTTAAAATGGAATAACAGTGACTAAATGTATAACATAGGAGTCCGTATATAAACAGTTTATATACGGTCGCCAAATGACTTGCTTATCCTAAAGTTAGTAGAGACTGCTTATCCTTGCGTGGCCGTGATGTTCGATTGTTATAACACGGGTGTCTAATTTTCATGCACCCGAGTTACCACATTTACGCGGGTTATTTGTTGAAGTTGTTTATTTTGTCTTCAAGGCTGATAGTGGACAGCCCATCAATGGCCACTGGCTTATCAATTACCGTTGTGTGTTGCCCAAGAGCACAAACGCCTGCAGAACCGGCTTATAGCCGCTCCCTAACCACCAACCTGTAACAGTTTCTACCAGACTAATCTTGCCCAATAATCACTAAAGTTTTGGAGTAAACATTTATTATTAGGGCATAGCGCATAACATCATGTTATTTAGCTGGGTGTATACTGCGGGTTCTTGCGGACTTGGCTGGTGTCTTCTTGTTTTTCTTTGTTTTTCCACCAGGGGGTCTTGTCATGTATTTCTGAAGCGCGACGCTGCTGAAGTAGGGTCGATCGGACCCATTGTTACGTTCCTGATCGTCACAAAAGCAGAGGAATATGGTATCTATCGCCATTGAATAAACGTTAAAAAACGCAGACGCAATAACAAAAGAGCAAAAGCAAGATATTGTAAGAGGTGCACCATAGTCCACTGCTGATGCACGAGTTCCTAACTTAGCTGTGAACCAAGCGACTCCGACGAAAGCAGTTAAAACAACAACAGAAACTTTACCGAGAAAAAGGCAGAATCCACTGACGCAGTTAAGGGCAAGCACATTTTGTGCGTTCTTGATAAGCAGCGACACTGCGTGTTTGGCACCTGTGCAGAAACTATCACCATACATTGCAACGCAAATGTAAGCATTACGACTAATGTACTTTAGTACCTTTTCAAAGCAGGCCAAGCAACACGCCATGCACTTTAAAACAAAGCGAACAGTTTTGCTTTCTTTGCCTCTTAACTGACGCTGTATATAAGCTAAGATAACGCGGAAAAATTGAACTATTGCGATAACAAGAGAACCAAGAGCAACAGATCCGAGGTTAAACAGAATCAAATGGAGTGTTGGTCGAAGGGTTGGGCACATGTCGTATTTGCAAGTTTTCTGTCTCTGGTTAAAAAACCAGCTTGAAACAGCTTCTGCAATAATAACTTGTTGGCAACCTGACACAAACTCCATCATCCATAAGCAACCAAATATGTGCGGAGCTATCAATGCAGTTGTTGAGAGGTCCGGGTTTTGCACAAAGCTAACCATACCGCTAATATCTACTTTTGGAACTTCAATGCTAAAAATGTAAGCGCTAACAATCAAGAAGTAAGTTAAAACCACAAGTATAGAAGTCAATGTAATGAAAGGTTGCAGAAGGACACCAGGCATATTAAACACCGCAAGACTCGCTTCGTCAAAAAGCTTTACTACAAGACAGAGACTTTTACGCACCCACACCAGAAGGATAAGGATAATCAAAGTCGCCACCGTCACAGCAATGCAGAGAGGAAGCAAATATTGAAAATCTCTAACCGAAGGATCGACAGAAAGAGGATTCAACAAGTTGCCAACATCCAGCACAGATAAGTTGCCGGTGATAGAACTTACAGCATTTACGGTGTTTTCAACGTCGGTTGAATTTATAAACCCAGTAGATACAGCGAAGCAATACCACAAGTAAGACGTTGCAGCCACACTACCAATACCCGCAAGTATTACTATTAAGACCACTATAACACGGGTAAAAATTTGAAGAAGCACAATCATCAGTAAGGAAATGCCGAGAGATATAAGCACCATATACACAATGTTTGTCCAATTGTTAACAACGGATGTTACCATTTGATGGGCGATTACTGAAACAGCTGAGTTTTGTTGAGCCGATGATGTCCCGTTTGTCTGGTTATTGGGAGAAATGAGTAAGTCAGAAGCACCAGTAGCTTGTATAGCTCTGGAGGCGATCACATTGCCAACCTGTGAATAAACAAGCGTAAGTTATGGTCCGTTATTGTCGCTTACATACAACTTACCTGTAGCAGTTGTAATGGCACACATCGATTAAAAATATGTGTGTGCGCTGGTATCCAGCCGTATGGCATGGTGCATATCCGTTCATTTATCACGTTCATGCTTAAGTTGTATGTGTTGTCGCTTAGCAGTTGTTTACATTGAATCAATTTAGCCGGACATTCTTTCACACATAGCATGGCAGCTCCACTGCCAGTTTTCAACAAACTGCTTGGGTCCAAAGCAAGTCGCATGTCTGTGAAGCTCATTCTTAACTCGTAAGTGTAATTCGAGCGATCCAATCCTGAGGTGTTGACGCCTGGGATTATTTCGTTGTTCTTCTTTCCACAAATATTGCCCCAGGAATCGACCCCGTGTAGATATCGTGACGGATCGCCATTCTTGATACAAATAAATGCAATATAACCCATACCACCAAGCATTGCTATATAGAGAATCAAAAATAGAAGATCTTTTGGTCGCTTTGCTCTTATGGGAACTGCAGGTTTGCCATTTTGAGATATCCTTTGTATTGGAGTCTCTTTGCTTTCACAACAACCCATCTTGATATTTCTTGTTTAAACCATCGAAAACCCAAGACTTGGTAGCATACAGTATATTCGTGCCAAGTCCGTTACAAAATGTTTTTTAATGTTTTAATTCGATTTATTGGGAGCATTTGTGTAATTGTGACGCAACAACTGTTTTGTTACTATGGATTATGTCTGAAGCCACTTTATACCAAACATATCGTATTTGGTCTTATGTTGGTGGATAAGAGATTGATATACAAACATGGCGATACGAGCTTCGTAATTTTCCGAATAAATAAATATGTTAATTTTCTTTTTCCATACTGCTTACTCTCCGGATCCAATCGCTAGTAAATGCGTGGAGTGGATAATTAAGCTAATATTATTTACACTGAGCAGCAGGCGAGGTCTCACCTAAGTCATCGAAATACTTATACCCGAATATATAACTTTGGGTCCAAGCACGTTATGCCCCATATTTGTGTGCTCCCAACCCTCCGTTTTTCTATATTTTTTTTGTAAACAATTAATTAAAATTTATTTTACTGTACTACTTTTTTACTACACATTTCAAGCATTATCTTGATTCTATATGATACCAATACACTATTCTAAAAATCTTACCACTGCTAAGTTTTCGGTGACGGCAGAATCAGAGTCGTAAAAACACCTTTATTTTTCTATGGCTCTGGGCAGAATGAGAAAGCTGTGGGGACAAATAAAAAACGCCCAACCCTAAACTTTTTCCCAACTATCACATCGATTGAAACGTACGAGTTGGAGCGAGATATTGGATGGTATGTGAACGTGTGATCTCTCGTTGGAATGTTTGTATTTGAGATGTTACAAACGTTTGATGTTTGTATGTTATGTAGAGTTGTCATGATGTAATAGTTTAATGCAGGCAGGGCGGAATAACGTTTGTAAAAGTGCTTTGACATGTTGCAGCTTTTTTTTGTTTTAAATTTAAACGTTAAATCTGCCAGTCAGGGTGTTCACTATTACCCACACATATTTTGATATTTGTAACATACAATATAAACATTTCAATTTCTGTAATTTTACAACATAAAATGAGAATACATACATTGCATTTTGTTTTTGTTTTTTTTTGTAATATTAAATATAAAGCTTATTCACAGTAAATTTACGTTTATATAATATTTTGAAGTTCATAGTTTCGTTCACTATTTTATCTTTTTTAATCAAATGGCCGAATCAAGTAAAAAAGATGGAAGTGCACGACTTAAAAGGAATGTTTCGAAAATGGCATTTAGAAGCAGAGAAAAAGTAGGTTTACGTGTATGTTATTTTCGTAATTTTTGGATTTTTTGCTAAGGCTGCAATTTTGCAAAAAACTAAGTGTTTTATCGTTGTATGTGTGTTCTACAAGTTGTATATAATATACATATATATATTTTTTATTATTCTTTAGATGCTTCGAACGTTTGGTGTTGGAGAAGAAACCAGAGATGAAATCATAGATAATTACGTTCATCTTGTAAATAAACAACAGGTATCAATGTTTATATACAGGATTTTCATAACAAACTTAAACATTTCATTAAATGACCAATTTATAAATGAAATATATATTTATTAAACCAACCAACCTTTATGCATTTACTGCAAGTAGTTGGCTGTCAATGATTATCGAGAAAATACTTCAAATAAGTTTGTTTACTTCGCTAATCAAACAGTTAGTGTGCTTTGTACCATTCACTTTAAATGTTGTAATGTTTGTCTATGTAAGGCATATCTTGATTGTAACTACATTGTATGTATATGTCACTTATATACTGACACCATGATGTATGTACAACCAATGTATTACATATCTACATTCATTTCAAAAATAAAACTAGCATTTAAAAGGAATATACATTTAAAGTGTGTTTGGTTGCACCTAACAATATCATTAATTTAAATAAAAACAAGTAGTTTAACACAATGTAAAAAATTGGTATATTTATATAAAAATATATTATATTTTTGTTATCTAAAAATGCATGTTTACAACTTTGTTTTTCCCCCTTGCAAACTTGAGTTGGTGGAGATTGAAAACCACTTTTGTAAATCAAATAAAGGTTGTTATACAAAGTTTGTGGTTCGAATAATTTATCTTATTTCAGAATCAAGTCAACAAGTTCCAACGAGATATAAAGACTTACCTTAACTCGATCACAGGTGTGTGCATGACTTACATTACATTCAAGTTTTATTTTTAAGAGGTGGTGCATAAGTAATATTCCACAGTCACTATTTCCTACCTGTTTTTGTTTTTATTCTCCCCCAGCAATGAAAACGGCGGCAAAAATGTTTTATGATTCCCTTGGTGATTTGTATGAAGATGAATGGATGGGAAAAGACATGTTGGCTTCACTAGCAAAGGTATAAATGATTTTAATTATCTGTAATCTGTATATAAATGTGTCATCTGTCATGTGTACTTTTAACAAGCCTTCTACCATGTATACATAAAAAAATATTGTATTACAGACAACAGATCTTTTGTACAATGATTTGCATGCAAGACTAAGCTCTGAAGTTATTACAGCTTTACATGATCATCTTAATCAAGTGGGTTATATTATACATATGAAAAACGAATATTTGTAATGTAAATTTGTAAATATCCTAAACTGTGTTGCATCACTGGCATGGATATGAGATGAGATTTATAAGTGAAAGTGAAATGCAATGTTATTACTATTCAAGTAGCTTACAGTACCCATATTCACTTACTTTTATAGAGCAATCCTGTTTTGATGTAAAAATGTTGTTATTGTTGTAAATGAAAATTGGCCCATTCAAGACCAAAATGTGTTGTTTCAACATGTTTGTATTTAAAACAAAGAATAAATTCCCAACTTGATTCAAAGTGCAATGAAATGAAGATAAAAGTTGGCAAGAGAGGAAGAAAACTTGTGGATTACGACGCCTCACGTAGAAATTTACATACTATGCAGAACTCAAAGAAATTAGAAGAATCTAAAATAACAAAGGTTGGGTGTGGATTGAATTATAAAAATAGTGTAAATAAAAATAAAATTAAAACCACCCAATAACAGGCACGTGAACATGTGTTACAAACACAATCAACATATGACACGTTCAACACACAACTTCACGATGAATTACCAAACTTGTACGACTCACGAGTTCTACTATGCACCGATACATTAACTAATATTGCAACTGCAGAAAAATCATTTTACCTTGAATTAGCAGAGGTGAGGTACTCATATTGTTATTAACAAATAAAAATTTTATTATACTAAAATGAGGTAAAATTATATGCACGAATATGTTTATTTCTATTAAAATCATCCCAAAAACAAATCAAAAAGCGAAGCAGTGTATGTAACTTTATGTTTAATATCCAAGATTTTACCTCAGGTTCGTACAAAACTTATGCACGTGCTGGTAAACTTAAAGGATGCTTTCAATAATGGAGAGTACAAAATACAAAGAATGAATCCAAATGTGTAAGTTATAAGACACCTCATAATTCCTATATCAAATTTATATACTACATATAGACTGTAGTCATATACAGTTAAAATGTGTGAATTTATTATTAACATTTATATTTGATAACAGTGCTTTGGTTCATGTTTTGTTTATTATTTATATTTCTTCATTTTCAGTCAAAACGATGTTGCTCGTGCCACCAAAGAGCCATCGAGTGACCCTGCCACTCTTCCAGCTGATGAAGTTGATCATAAACGATCACGAAAACACTCCGATCATGAGAGGTCACGAAAACATTCTGATCATGAAAGGTCACGAGATGAGCCACGTTCAAGTTCACGAAGAAGCAGTGGGTAAGTTTATAAGACTTTTAATAGATAGCCTATTCTATATTATTTTTTGCTGTTACAGTTCTAGAACAAAAGAACGAGAATCTTCATCCCGCCAACGTGATCATGAAAGATCAAAATCACAAGATATTAATCATGAGCATTCATATGAAAAATCACATGAAGGAAAACAACGCAAGCCGCGATCAAACAGCGATAAAACGTGAGTCTGCGACATTTTGTCATTTATCAGTTTATGATATAATAATGTTTATTGTTTGCTTTGTTCATAGAACCTGAATCTTGGCAGTAAATTTGTTGTTTTTTACTGTTTAACAGAAGCCTAACACAAAAGGGTTATTTTTGGCATAGTTTGTTAAAGGTTAAGCTAAACCACCTCAATGTTAATTAAATGCTGGGCTTAACTCAATTTAACTTTAATTTAACCTTAACCTACATATTGATGAGTGTACTTGAACAGGTACCAAGGTTTAAAGATGTAAAATACTAGTTTTTAGTATTTTAAATAGTAGATATGTAGATTTATTTGTAGGATTAATTATATCAAAACTGAATCCTTTCAATATCTTTAAATAAATTATGTTCGAACTTATCTTATAGCTTAGTACAATAAAGTTTACCCATATTTTATTAGTAAAGCAACATTTCATCTGACATATGGTAGGTTTGGCCAAATATAACTGAAGTGACAAAGTCTATTAAATGTTGAAACTGAATAATGAATTGTGTAAAACTGTTCAGTTGTTATTTTAGCATCTGTAGATTCAAGTGACAAATTTACCCCTTTGATCAATGAACAAATGTTTAATATGTGACAGATCACACCAGTATGTTAATCTTGAGATTGGGAAATCTCCAGATGGTAAAACTAAGATATCTGACCCTGTTAACAATGGTGATGGACCATCTGTTTATACAGATGTTGCTATAGATGAGGTATGTGTGTTAATTAGATTGTAGTAGAAGTAGTGTTAGTGTGTGTAGCATGCAGTGATGTAGTGTTGCGTACAACGTGTGTGAATCAGGTTCAAACCCGACCTGCGGAACCTCAAGTTTCTTCGCAAGTAAAACTTTCACCAAACAAAAATTTTTCGCCATCTGCTGAGAAATTGGAAATAACAACCAACACTGAACATAATGGCATGTCTGATGATAACCAATCTAAAAGCAACACTTTTCCACGTCAAGTTAATGATGATGTTGATGCATCAGAGGTTTGTAATCACTCACATGTTTGTTGCATGTTATGTTCACTACATTGAAGATATTGTATGCTTGGTTATGTTTTGCTTATGCTGGCACAAGGGTAAGCAGCATGAACAAAGAAAATAATCTGCACCACATAAGTGAAGTAATCCGCATATAACACAACACATGCTATGAATTTACTAAACTCAGTTACTACTCGTGCACATATATATAACCATTTAATTGACAGTAAACTGGTTACATCATAATGGTATATTGTTTGCTCATAAGAATGGAATGAAGCGGAGGTCGATATATAGTGGATTTCAACGAGTTGCCATGGCATTCTCACGCTCAAACAAAAACAAACATGATGGTGATGCTGTTGGTCAAAAGTCAAAAGGTTTCTCGTTGTCAAGGAAACACAAATCCAAACCCAGTGTAAGTGATGAAGTAAAAGATGCTGATGAACTGGGAACACACCAAGTTGCATCAAGTGATGAACAATCCACTTTGTATGTTGAAAAAAGTGAATCTTCATCTACACGAGATGGCGGGAAGGTGGTCTTCGCTATGGTGGGAGAGGATGTGGTTGATTCATGTGATGATCATGGTGCAGATGATCAAATGAAACATGATCATGATGCAACTGTGAATCATGATCATGTGGATCAACCATCTGATTGTGAAAACAACAATAGTGATAATGATGAAACTCATGAGTTAGATCATGTGGATGATAATGCATCAAGTATTCATCCTCATGATGAACATGATAATGATGCAAGTAAAGATGACCACGAGGATCAAGATCATGATGATGGTAATCAGAACAATGGTGGATATTCTAATAAAGGCAATGTTTCTCAAAGTTATAAAGAAACTGAAGCTACATTTCATGATCATAGTCATGACGTAGTAGCTCACAATCATAAAAATGACATCACTTCTCATGTTCATGTGGATGATGCTAATGAACATGAAATCGCTTCTCATGATCACAAAGATGATATCACTTCTCACGATCGCAAAATTGATGCTACTTCTCATGATCACAAAGATGATATCACTTCTCACGATCACAAAATTAATGCTACTTCTCATGATCACAAAGATAATCCTGCAAGTGATGATGTGGTGGCTCAAATTGTCAACAAACTAACGAATAATCATCCAAATGAAAATGCGGCTCAAGGAGACTCATGGAAAACTGATCATGATGAATCTCATGACCATGATAGTGTGACCATAAGTGAACCTAATTCTGTATCATCTGGATCCATAGTTTATTTAACAGATGAAGAAATATCGGATGATGATTCCATAGGTAACCAGACCAATAACAAACTCAATGCATATGAGTGAAATATTTTCAATTTTAGATAAAAGTGGTAAAGTTAAATTGCTCCCGGAAATACAGGATGAAGTACCTAGTGTTGTTAAGGGTCAGATTGAAACAAAAATGGATGAGGTATTCTACGAAAGAACAAAATCATGACTTCATGAAGCAATGATTTAATTTAAATAATTGCACTGTGTTTTTAAACAAACATTATAAATAGGAAATTATACTCAGTGTCAGATCTATCTATTGCAATATATTGATCTGGATAATTAGTATGAACAGAAATCCTTTTTTATTGTGAATCATTTTCCTGCATTGTTTACACTTGTTTAATTTTTTTCCTGATATAATTTAATGTTGCAAAATATGGAATCATACAAATCTTGGATTATTTACCTTTTTGAGTCATTTGTCGACCAATGGCTAAGCAAAGCATGTTTGGGCACAAATCATGGGACTATTTTGTTGTCAATTACTTCCAAGAAAAACTGCTTAAAAAATTCCTATTAAAATTTTGTATTTGTAAAATTTAATATTTTGTTTTTGTTAAAGTGCCATTTTAATTATTTGTAGATGTGTAGCATGATTTATTTGCATGGCATGGTATGGCATGGCATAGGAACAACTAATTTAATTTCTTCTTGTTACCACTTATACTTTTACTTTGAATGTTCGGACGTTAAAGAATTATGTTGCTTACTTTTTGCAGCCTCAATATTCGGATGTCCCTGTTAATAAAGATGATGTTGACTCTCCAATATATGATGAACCAACAACACAAGATCATCAACTAGAAGGTACTTTATATTTAAACATATTCATGTTACATTGCTGCATTTGATCAGTATGTGTTTAGCTACATTACTTAAAAGCTGTGCAACCGGCACAAACCTATATTGTAGGACATTTGTTAGAATTTGATTTAACAAATTATCCCCACAACCAACTAGTTTCAAGCTTCCAAAAACCGATGTGTTTCTATTATTAATACAGACGTGAAAGAGGAACCAGCCGCAAGTGAAGTTCTTCCACCTCACTTCCTATACAAGGTAACATTAGACTATCTGCACCGCCACCTCCATTATCCTCTATCACAATTTGTTAATAACCAGATTTACCAAACTAAGATGCAGCTGGCTACACTACATTTCCCTTTGTCATTTTTCACCCTAAGTTTGAGACGAGGTTGCCAGCGTTTTTTGCACATTGTGCTTGAAAATGTGCAAATTTAAATGTGCGACCTGCACATTCTGCTTGAAAATGTGCAAATTTAAATGTGCACCTGCACATCGTGCTCGCATCGCTTAAAATGTGCACATTTAAATGTGCGACCTGCACATTGTGCTCGCATCGTTCGAAAATGTGCAAATTTAAATGTGCGACCTGCACATTGTGCTTGAAAATGTGCAAATTTAAATGTGCACCTGCACATAGTGCTTGCATCGCTTAAAATGTGCAAACTTAAATGTGCAACCTCCACGTTGTGCTAATCTGTGGTCGCAGAAACAATAAAATCAGTACAAATGACTGTATGTGTTTTATTAAAAGAAAGAATCATATAAAATGCTACTTAATACTAATTGATTACTAATAAAATGCACATGATTACAATTTACAAATAAAACAAAATGCACATAAATACTATTTACAAACAAAATGCACATAAATACTATTTACAAACAAAATGCACATAAATACTATTTACAAACAAAATGCACATGTCCATTGCTCCTTACGCATTTGTAAGCGTTTTTTTGGTATTCCTAAACATTGACAGTGGTACCATTCCAAAACTATTTGCTTTAGTTCATTGGCAGATTTCACAAACATGTTAAATAGCCTTTTGTATATATATATATTTGCACTATTAAAACAAGATAATGTTGGATTGTCATGTAGGAAAGGTAAACAATTTAAATAATAGGTGATATAGTAAAGAAATCCTATTAGTTGCTCATACTCCATCTGCTAACCCCTATACCGCCCTAAATAGCCTACTACTTCTAGCAACCTAGCCCTAATCTGTAACGTCTGTAACAATTATTGGTACTAGTGAAGAATCCCAACCCCACCTTATTTGCTAACCACTAATCCCTATAACCACTAACCCCTAACTACTAACCCCTATAACCACCAACCTCTAACACTTTCCACCAGCCTATTCTGCTATGTACCGGGGATTCTTCACTAGTGCACTATTATTTATTACTAACAAATAATATTCTATTTAATTGACACAAACCATTGAATGGGCACATTTTCAAACGTTTCCCGCATTTTCAGACGATACACGCACAATGTGCAGGTCGCACATTTAAATTTGCACATTTTCGAGCGATGCGAGCACAATGTGCAGGTCGCACATTTAAATTTGCACATTTTCGAGCGATGCGAGCACAATGTGCAGGTCGCACATTTAAATGTGCACATTTTTAACGAGCACATTTTTTCGCACATTGTGCAAAAAATGTTGACAACTCCTGTTGCTAAGTTTGTCCCTTATGTTTAATTTGACGGACATAAACATAACCTTTAATCAAATTGCATGGGAAAATGTATTGTAGCAATTGTCAATGTTCCATGTTCGATTAAATTAACAAGGCAACATCGTCATTTTTGTGACTTCATACCAATTCTAATAAAGTCAAACCTAATCTATAAATTTACAGTTTTATACTAAACAATGGTTTATTGTTAACAATGCTTTGATTGACAGGCACAAGCTGCATATCCGTACAATGGTTCAGATTCAGACGAACTGACTTTTGTGAAAGGAGATCTTATTTATGTAGTGGAGTTCCCAGATCCAGATGAACAGGTAAAGATATTGTTTTGTTTTTAAATGATATCAAAGGATACATTGGGAATGTTGTTATAAGTTATTGGCAGGAGTTCGACTGTTTAATGAGTTTATTAAACTGTGTCTTAAATAAGAAGAGCTTATTAATAATATTAAAAATTAAAGTTTTAAAATATTAGTTTTACTTTTTTTCAAAATTAGTTTGCTCGAAATGCCCCAAAATATTCATAAATTTAATTTGTAATAGTTTATATAATTATGAATTTTGTTCTAAAGAAGGTATTGATTTGTGTTAATATTGTTTGAATTAATATAATGTAGGACGAAGGTTGGCAGATGGGAATATTACAATCATCATGGGATGAAGTTGGTACTACGGCAACTATGGGGGTTTTCCCTGAGAATTTCACAAAGAAAATCTGAAACTTTTTATAAATTTTCCCTTATCAAGTCAACTATGTTACAACGTGCAGACATGCAATTGATTGCCCCTTTATGGTGGTGCTTGTTTTTGATATTTTACAACTTTTTAATCCTCGTTGATTGATAAAATCTTCATAAATATTTACATAATGCTCTCGTTGCCCGCAAAATATTAAAACTTTTTTGATTTTTATTAACTTCCTCATAAGTATTCACAGGTGCTAAAATTTAATTACACTATTTTTGATGCTATTCGTTATGTAACAAACCAATGCCGTTTAACTTATATTTACAATGTGCCATTAATCAAAACACAGTAGCTTTTTTTAAACTAGTTTGACAATCGTATCAAATTTATGCTTGTTCATATTAATTTTTAATACCGTAACCTTTATTACAAATTTTGTTTGATTTGCTTAACCGTGTGTTTTGATTTCTAAGTTAAGGTAATATAACTTAAGACTGAATATATTGTGAGTATTCTATCTGATAATATGTCGCATTTAAAATGTTTCCGCCGGACAAAACTGTTTAAAAAAGACGAAAAAATTGTCGTTGGAAAAAGTAGAAAAATAATTCGAATAACGTTCGTGGTGTTTAGTTTGCTCAAGTTTCCACTCACTACAAGTGATTCACCAGTCCCCAAATGGTACTGAGTAAGTAACACAAAACAAGCATACACCTATTCGTTAGTCAGCCTCGTCTACGATGCGCATTGCTAGTTAGACACGTTGTAATAACAATTAGATTTGTACCATTCAGTTATTATAGTAAGCATGTTTATCAATTGGATGTTAGGTACTTTACTTATAGTTTACAATGTTAAGGTAATTTTATGTTAAACACGTATAAGTGATAGTTTTAAGATAAGCGTGTATTCGCTGTGCCACTCTTCAATTTAAAGAAAAAATTGACCAGCTTTGAAATTATAATTAGGTTTTATATTGAGTTCGCAAGTCTCGCACCTAAGATTGCCCAATACGTGTTAAAGTTGTTTTGTTTCATATACATATTTTATTATTAATGAAAATGTTATTTCTGCAATAAACGCGTTATATGAACACTTATTGGCCGCAGAAAAAATATATATGCTCCCAATGCATATTTACTTTTCAGGGCGGTATATTATCTACTTTATTGGATCATGTTTGGTCTTTCATAAACGCGGCAGTAATGTGCGAACATATTTCCCTGTTATTTTGATTTCAAGCACATTTGTTGTTGTAGATGACGCTCAGTTGTCGCCAACAATGGCAGCAAGCAGCAATCGATGCAGTTCACGAATTACTGGATCACGAATTGGAACCCGTGAATCCGGCAGATGTCATTTATGAAAAACTTGATCACGAAGTTATTAAGACAAAATCTCTCTTTCGATCTGGTGGTCACAATATGAACTTCTGGGGTCCCTTCTCAGTTTACACCGATGCCGGTGGTTGTTATGAAGAAGGTAATGAAGGCTGTAATATGAGATGCGTTCTTGTGTTTGAAGTTGTTTATTTATATAAAAAAAATAGTAAGTTGTATCAATGACATTTTATACTGAATGTGTAAGCTGTTAGACTTCTATATATAGGTAGATGGGCAAGATGGGGCATCTTTTTTATTCTATTTTTAGGTCTCGTACTGTTAGTAAACAAAAAAAAACATTTAAAGAATTATAAAACTGTATCTTAGCCACTCCCATAGACCGTTGTTAAATGTTTAAAATACGATCAGTGTGTTCGGATATTATGTGCCGCGTATCCCGTCTTTTCCTATTCCGATATATACCGCTGCTACTTGACACGTGACGTACTTAAATAAAATTATCCCAAAGTTTACAATGTTCAAAACGCTAATAGTGGATCTGCGCGTCATCTATTATTTTAAACGGTCTAATTGTTTATCTACATGCAGATCGACCAGAAACATACACGGGAGCTTACACACTAAGTGAAAGCGGACAAAGTTGTCTTATGTGGAGGGACTTTACAAAATGGATTCGGCAACATTCGAAACACACAATGTTGGCAAAACAAAGGAAAATGCTAAATACATCCTGGGCATCTATGCAAGGGAAAGATTACAGTGAGGAAGACGCCATCTTGAAAGCGGCGAACGAAACTATTGCAAACATGGAGGAACAAGGTTGTTACATAGCATCCCGGTTTTTGTTAAACAATTATAAGACGCATGTATTTGTTAAACATGCTATGAATAAACACAAGATGGTAAACACGAGTTCACTAAATTTTAATTAAAACACGTTACTATGTAACTAACCTGGTGTACCTATACTGCAAAACATGAGGTGGTGTATAAATAGATATACTATAATAGATACTTCTACAACTTTGATTAGTCATCCGACAAGCAGTGACAAACTAGCAAGAAAACCAAATCATATTTTCCAGCAGTTATGTTACAAAGATTCACCCACGTTCTACCCACGACTGTGTATCAACCACTTTTTAAATCTTTGAACCCAGATTCAAGTTTTGTTTTAAATAATTTTTACATTTTAACAATAATTTCATAGTGGGGTGGGGGGAGATGGGACACCTTTTTCATTCGTAGTAACAAAGAACATTTAAAGAACTATAAAATCGTATTTTCACGACTTCTACCTTTCTTTACCCCTGTTATATATAGTATATAGCTGAATATAACTTCATCTATATGTCTAGGTTTGGTGAGTCACAACTTTTGTCGTGATTTTGACGGAAATGGTAAACCGTGGTGTTTTGTTCAAAAAGGTCGAATGATAATGTGGGAGAATTGTGGTGTTCCAGTTTGTGTAAGTTGGACATAACTTATTGTAAGTGAAGGCACAAGTTACAGAGTTGCTAATTACAATGGAGTTGTTTGAGAATGAATTTAACATAGCCCATACAGCTTCGTGGTATGCTTTAATACGCCGTGGCAGAACCCAAAGCAAGCGTTACAAAAAACAAACTGCATTAGCAGACATTGTGTTGGCGAATGCGGCAACGAGCTCTTCGATTCAAACTTAATCCGATGTTGTTCAAAAATTATTGGCTCCCACAATGCAATTTCAATGGATCTTTTGCTCGTGTGCAGGTAATTTGTTTTGTTGGTTTATTAAACTAGTAGACTCTTGTTATTTTTTCCGTCAAAGATGTTTGGTACCTGTCCATCAGTTCAAAAAAAGTATAGGGTAGGGAAGATGGACAACCTTTCATTCTATTTTTGCGACCCTTTTGGTAGTACACAAAACATTCAAAGAATTATAAAACCGTATTCGCTCTCACACTCCCATACAGACCCTTGTTATAAGTTTAAAATACAATGAGGATACTCAGATATTATGAGCCGACAATGCCCCTTTTCCCCCCATTCTACTATATCCGAAATATATTTAAATATTCTTTGTTTACTGTCAAATGTCACAAGAAATTAGAATAAAACGGCTTCTTATCTTTCCCTACCCTACTTTACATATACTGCATGTGTAAAAACTAAAAATGACAATTCTTCGACACAGTGTTGGAAGGTATATTGTTGGTGTTCGAGGTACGATGGTGGTGTAATACGAGAAACACTTATAAAAGGCAACAGATCGCAAATGAAATGTTAGAATTGTAAATGAATGTATTTTACTGGTGCCTGATTACTTTTACGGTGTCAGTAAAAAGTTTCCCATCTCTTTGTACGTAAAAGTGAGGCGGGGGTGGAAGATGGGACACCTTTTTATTCTGTTTTCTCATCACAGCATTTGGTAGTAAACGGAGAACATTTAAAGAATTATAAAACTGTATCCTCACGACTTCTATAGACCGTTGCTAATTGTTTAAAACGCGATCAGGATATTTGGACATTACGTGCATTATGTGCTAAAGGTGTTCCGTCTCCCCCTACCCTACTTGTACACTAATTCGCAACAATTAAACTATGAGCCAAGTTGAAACAAGTTTCTGTAACCACGGTGCTTGTTGATCTATCTTTAATCAATGCGGAACTATTAAATAATTGAGAAACTCATGATGTATTATGTTATCTATGCTGTGATTATCATTAATTATGAATCGCGAGAAACTGGTGTTGGAATTTCACGCGACACGAATATTAAGCTTGGTGAAAAAGGCGAGCTATCTATAAATATGGGTTGGTGTGGGTAAGTCACCACAAGTATGCGAAAGATGAACTTACAATGTATTCTGTTGGTGTGTTTGCTGGGATATTGCACTGCTACAATTCCCAATGAGTGCTGCGACAATCCAGACCTTCAAAACTACAGCAAATGTCTTGGAACTGAAAGAATTTGTGAGTTGATGTCATTATTGAACGAAAACAGAGAAACAGGTGGCATTATGGCAACAGGCAAGCGATCACGTGATATATGTGATGACTTTCGAATCATCTCACCGAGATTGAAAGCAATGTGTGAAGCAAATGCCAATAAACTCAAATCTACTGTGGACAAGAAATATGAAGCAAGTGTCGGGAATTGGTTCTGGAACTGAAATAGATTTCTTGTGCTGTTTTGATCTTAGTAATAAACATATTGTACCTCCATTCTGTAGTATACTTGGACTGCGTTATTTTAAATGTAACATTTTTATTGATAGGCGCATAGCGCGGCAACATAAGAATTGTTGCACGGGTGTTCTTTGACGCGGTGGCTTTAACTACACTCTACTCTATACCAATTTTGCCCAACTGCGAGTTTACAGACGGTTTTTTTAAAGGTGTATTTAAACAACATCACACAATGGCATCTATAGCAGGCTGGGAAAAGATGGGACACATTTCATTCCATTTCTCGTCTCATTTGGTAGTATTGCGAGACCGTCGTTATTGTTTAAAACACGATCGGGAGAATTGGATATTTGACGCTAAACGTGTCCCGTCTTCCCCCTACCCCATTTTCCCTAAAAATGAGCACTCCAATTACGACCTTAGACTTTTATTTTTTATAACGGGCGATAAAACGTTCAAGTCAAATAAGCAAGGCCTATATACAAGTGAGCATCTATACATATCCGTGTACCAATCACAATCTTCTGTGAATTCCGTCACCAATGACAACTAACACCACAAGGTCGTGACGTCATAATTAATGGTCGGAAAATAACTTATGCTTCTATAATACCGATGTGACGTCATAAAACGGAAATAGTTGTCCCATAGTTAATACAATGTTATTGCACAATGGTTATAGAATATGCAGCGTCGGAATTGCATTTTATCTTATCCATCCAAACATACGATTGCCTATACATTCAAATATTTGGACACAAAGGTTAAAATAATTTTCTTGACTAGTTCAGCAAAGCTCGTATTTCTTTGTGCATATGACATAAGAAATCCACATATGAAGTAGCACCACCAGCTCCACGGTCTTCTGCCAACAAATGTTTAAACCATGGCTCCAATTTATCTCGTTGTCGTACAATAGTGAACTGCAAGAAATACATTGATGTTGTCATGTGATAAGAATGATACATGCTTCAGTAATGGAACTTCGTAGCAAATTACGTTCAAGCTACATGTACGAAGTCATCCTCAGTGTCTATACTGGCGTATACGACATTCAATGTGGTGGTGTAGATTATGCAATACATTCACAGACAGTACTTTATTATAAAAAAATGTGAAACATCAAATAATGAACACGTAACAAAGGCCCACAATTTTATAAAATGTTCTTTTTGTGCATGTTTGTTCTAAACTAGTGCTTTCCTTTTTTGCGATGCAAATCAAACATTGAGCAGAAATAAATAGGTAAAGCTATTTCCTGACACTCAGTTATGTTATGGACATACCTTCATTTGGCGATTTCGTGATGCTTGTAACTTAGCAACCAGATCACGAAGTTTTCTTGAATCTTCATTATCATAAACAACAAGGTTGACCTGCAAGTTTCAAAGTATATACATGAGCAGATGACCTTAAATGAAACCAATCTGTAATCGTAACTCACCAAGTCAATATCAATCTGTGCCGCACTTTGGACACCGAAGACATTTTGTATCCACGCTGGATCAACAGATTGTCCGATCCATAGAAACAAACTAACTGCATTCTCAAGCAGATAAGCTTCATTCTCCTTCATTCGCTCTTCAGAACAACGGATAGCAGGGGGAAGTCCCTCAATTGAGACAGTTTCACCGAACTAAAATAAATCAGAAATTATATTGAATTATTTTATGCAAGCAGTGAAATTTGAGATTATTATAACAATATGACTTACCACTGGTATAAGACGTGGATACAAAAATGTTTGTGTGTCCGAAACATCCATGGAAATAATAAGGTGGCGCAAATAAGCTCGATCATCAGTGGTGACGTCATGTGACGAATGGATGGCATCGTTCTGATGATAATACAACATAAACATCTTATTATTTTGATTTCACCTAAAACCTGAGCCTTAAAAGCTTTTTATTTTTAAAAAACAATTTTTAGAATCTAATTGTTTGTGCATTTAATTAGCAAAAGCAATATTCTAAACTCCATAACCACAAAGCATAAGAAACTTTAGCGACAAAATCACGTCCAAGTTCATGTTAGTTTAAATACGAGGCTGAAGTTCAGTTAGCTTATCTCTCACAATTGACTTCAATTATGGACCGAATTTGCTTAATAGTGATGGAGTTTACTATATTAAAAATATTTACACATCATATTTAATACCTTTTTATTATTTTGCATTACCATGTGCTGCTCTATATTACACACAAATACTTGTATTAATTACTTATTGTTAATCTTTAGACTTACGATTCCAACAGCAAGTATAAAATGTTTACCTTCAATAAACAGTTCAAGTACACGGGCAACAACTTCATGCACTCTGGTAGGATAAGTTGTCCCGGTGACGAGGGTGAAGCCACATGTTTACGATACGTGGCAAGTGTCACCGATATCTGGTTGATCAACTCTTCCCGTAGTTTTGCAGATGAAGATTGTAGAGCAGATCTAATATTAATAGAGAGTTAGAATAAAGTAACTTGGAATAAATTCCGTGAAACTGACCCTGATCTGGTGCTCATAAAGTTGAACGCTTTTAATGTAAAGAAGTATTAAATTTTCACAGAAAATGTAAAATTTAATTGACAATGAATGTTGCAAAATTTAGTTGACAAATATTACCTATAATACTAATTCATTCATTTTATACAAACATTTTTTGATTTATTACATTATGTAAAATATTACCTACAACACTATTTATCACACTATGTAAACTAAATTGCTTTAAAATAAAACAAATCTGCGGCGAATAAATCAAAGTGTGAACTTACACAACAGCTTTCTTAGCAAGATAGTTCATCAAAACATCCGTTTCACATGATCTGTATAAATCAGCAAGCTGGGTACATACACTCAAGTTTAGATTATGTAAACGAAGTCGACGCTGTCCACTCACTGATGTGTACAACAGAGCAATCTACAAAAACAACAATAACAGTTCTTAACAGTTAGTTAATATATGATCATATACTAAACATGTATTTATTGTGGAATATTGGGGAAACTGTTGTTGTAACACAGAGGTTATAATATTACTATGCATGGTGGCTTCGTACTTCTCATAGCTGCTTGTATGCAACTTTTGTTTATTTTTTTAATTTTTTTTAACAGATTTGGACTGAAGCAAATTAATGTTAAGGTCTTCGATCCAAAACAGTTCCAAGAACACAAACATGATAACAGCAGTAAATATGGAAGCGGGTTTATCTGTTTATAACTTGTTTAACTAGCACCAGCCATATTTTATCAAACATAGTTGAATCACCTGCACGTACGCTCCATATTCCTCAGCTATTTTATCATCGTGTTTCAACTCAACTTGGATGGCTTTATCGCAATCTATGGCGGCCAATTCAACATCTGTGGTGTTACCCATGTATAAGGAACCATAGAACTGGACAGCGCGGATACCTGGTAACATTAGTAATGCCATGTTTGGTCAAAGAAAATTTATCAAACATGAATTTACAAGAAATCAATGAAAAATAAAGAATTTAGATGATATAAAATCAGGTTATTAAATGGGTATTTCATGTATAAACAAAGATATCTTTAGTGATGGATAAATAACATTAAGCATATTCTAACACTTGGATCTGGTAGTGGATTAATAGTGGAATGGCCAGGATTAACAAAACATATAATTTTAATGCTAATTACATAGAGCAAAGTATTTTAAACCTAGATTCCTGCAAATTACTCAAAAAGAATTGCATGCGAAAGACAAACAAATATAAGGATCATTCAATATAAGAATATTGTACCTGTGCTTGTTCTCACACGCATGATTGCATCGAACACAATGTCACGTTGAAGGTCATGAGCAAAATCTTTGATGAAACGAGAACCATCGATGTCAGATCGGAAGAAGTTGTATCTGAGTTGTATTAAAGTTAATATTGGAAGTTTTATGCCAAGACTATTTGACAAAAATCTACGGGCGTATATTTTCGAAGAAATGATCTTCTGACAAAACTTTGTAAATATTTTATTAAAAACTAACATATCCTTTTCTATACAGTAGGTTTTATTGAAACACATCTTTTATTTAAGTAACTTACTTGTACACCTGCCCCCCTGTATATTGTGGGACTTGCGATAAGGTTGCTACATCCACATATTGGTTAGGGAATAAGAACAAATCCACACAGCAAGCTTGAGCAACACAATCCTTTGCAAGTTTCTCATAGAAGTTGCTTGCAGGGTTGAATAAAACCTAAACCAATCAATCAATTAATCAGAAACAAAAATAATAAAAAAAAATTACCTTTTCTTTGTCTGTTGCAATTAATTTCCGATCATCACGATTTTTGAGTTTTCCAGGTGCTTCCCCTATTGGGAGACTGGTATGGAACATGAACAACTTCCCAGCACATTCTGCCGACTGAGGAGTAATGTCAGTAAAACATTTATATCAGGAAATGTGGAATATCATTTCATTAACTGAGTACGGATGGCTTAATATTAACAAATACTGGATTAAATTTGTATATGGAAACCACTTTTTCAAACCTAATGGAAAATATTAAAAATAAGCTTTGATACAAAATATTGATGCAACATACTGGGGTTTTTAAACTGTTTCACTCTCCGATGCAACGCTTTTTTTAGGAAACTTGTATTTCACACATTGGTACATCACTCAAACATGCTCATAGTGTTTTTAAATTTTAACTGCGGGAATTCCATTAAAACTTAATCAAACCAGTGGGCAAAGGTGAGCAGTTTTACAATCTTGATGTGATTATAACAAGAGCAAGCAGAGTTAAAGGACATTGGCACTGGTTTTTTTCATTAGAAAAGGCAAAATGTTTTATTTTATTTTATGTAAATAACATAACATTGCAACACTAACTATGACTTTACCTTGAGTGCTTGCACAGCAGCTTGAATGACCGGAGCAAACACAAGCTCAGTTTCCCGAGTGTCACGAAACATGTCAGGTATTTGATCCAACAAACTGTCTATCACATGCCTGGTAGATATTTAAATAAAGATTGTGTAACTTTCATTATCCTCATGTGGCCAGAAAAGGACATAACATTGGTTCTGTTTCATACACCTCAACCTTTACAAGTTAACACGAATGCAACTTTGTGGTTGAATTTTATTTTCTGCGACATGCCTTGAACCCATAACCTCAAATTATAGGCACGCATGTTAAGCAACCGTGTTACGGCACTGACAACTGTGACCACTGGCGTCGATTTATATGGTGCAGGGTATGCAGGCCTACCCTGACAATTTTGCAGGGGTTGCAGCAACCCCTGGATTTTCAAATTATTAAAGGAAATTATTCTTAAATTCTTCTTAAATAAATATATTTAACTTTATCAAACAATTACTTTATAGTAGTTACGCAACACCTTCATTCTCCCAACGCATAAACTAGCCGTTTTTGTACCCTGCGCGGTTACCTATAACGGCTGCGTGTTACGTCAGACAAGTGTTTACGTCACATTGATAATCGCAAAATCGCCAATTGTTACAGTAACAATTATATTATTGTGTGAGAATGTAATGTTTACTAGTCATTTCTACCTTTTAAATTTTGTCTAACGTCTACTTCCAAAGCTGCTTTTCTCCCGAAGGCAATTCGAATTAAACTTAAAACACGCGACCAGGAGAAAATTAAACTAAAGGAATAGGTGTTCTTTTTCTAAGACGCACACATGCCATGAATCCCTAACAACAGTTGCGTGTAAAATCAATGTAATTTGGCTGTTAAACGTGCGAAAATGAACTACCTAAATCGGGTCGGTCACTGCTTTATATTTATATATGATATTTTCTTCAGCCAAGCAACATGTTTGTTACGAAATAGTAAGGATTCACGCGTGGATTCATTACGACATAATAACAATTTACACGTCGATTATTGCAACATAATAACAATTCACACATTCATTATTTAGCCTACATGTGAAACATTATTCTCGCTCGCAAACCTTATCCTGTTAAGTTCGTCTGTTAAAAGGGAGATCGTGGCGGTGCCGGTAATGCTCCTTTGATTGGTGATGGGCGAACGTAGCTTTGATCGTGTGTTGTACAACATGATTGACGCATGTTTAATTAACTTTTTTTGTTTCCTCGACTTTTGTTAAAATGATTTTTTTAAACTTCATTGCGCCCGTCAACCAACACAAAATTGTTACGTGTTCAATTGTGATGCGAACAACTTTTAGTTTTATGTTGCGCAATTACGAGTTTTAAAGTCAAATGTTGCATTATAACCAATATTGTGACGCAGAGAATTAACGTAAGATATTGCGCAATGCTGCACCTGTCAGTTGAATAATGTGACGTCATACGCGGTATTGTGATGTGGTCCATTAGCGTACGGCCAACGGGTGACCGTCTGTCTGTATAATCAACGTATTGGCATTTATATGATGATATTTACATGTCATATTGTCAAGTTTTTAAACACTTACCCGCAATCAACTGCCAGACTTATGTCATACCTTTTCTATTGAATGCCGCACACGTTATATGCGTGGTTTTACTTGTTCTACATATACCTACTTTCAGCTAACATAGTGTAATGTCGCAACCCCTACGTTTTTATAAAATCGACGCCACTGACTGTGACAATAATTTGTCTTGCTTAAGAAACGTCAAAACAACTCTCATTTTAAGGATATTACCTAGATTGATCAAGATCAACAAGGAATCCATCTTGTAATGGAACGAACACATCATTAACATCTGATACTACCATCATCTGTGGTTGTGCCAGGGAACTCTGTTTTTCATATATATTACTATTAGTTGTGTTCAAAGTATGTTTTCAACAAAAAAGTGTAAACTTTCAAAACTAGTCGCAACTTTTATAGTTTTAAGTGTTTAATTCTTTACAAATTTGCAGTAAGTTCTGTTTAACCCACATACTAACTACTCAAATTTATTATTAGTTTTTTTTAGTTAGACAACTTCCATATTTAAAACACACAAACCTTCAAATTATAGAAATGCAAGACATTGTTATAAGTGATGAAACCAACTCTAATTGAGGATTTCTCTTGATGTGCTTCTTTAGGTAGAGTATCGAGCAATGTATGGAGTTGTCGGCACAGAAGGTCAACATAACCAGACTTCATTGCGTTGTATGAAACATCAATGGCAAATATAAAGGCCGGGGAAAGTGGAAACTTATCATTCTAACAACAAAAAGAAACAAGTTACTCGAATTATATATTCTGTGTAAGGTTGACAATTCTGCATTGGTAAGGATTTTTATAGAGGCACGCTAAAATGAACTGGAATTTAAAACAGAGTATTCACTCATTTATAATAATAAACTACTAATCCATCTAGATTCCTAATTAACAGATGGAAATCCTTGATTTCTCTTCAATTATCTCAATACTTACCAAGCTATTAACTTATTACTTTACAGTGTATTTACATTAATTCCATATTTTACAAATATAATTAAGATAATTATCGCTAACTATACATTAAACTAATTTACCTTGAACATAATTGGTAGGATAAAATAATCAAATTAAGTCTACAAACTAAACTCCAAAAATTAATAAATAGAATGTAGGTTTTATAATACTTTAACTGTGAACGAAGGCAATTATTGAACAAAAGGAATATAATGATTAATAATACTACACAGCTCCGATCATTTTAAAAGCAAATATCTTGAAAATGCTTTTAGTAAAGCCTTGGTTTGGGTTTTGTTTTGCTTATGTTAACATGAATTGCAAAAATACTAAACCTGCAACTAATAGTCAGTTATGGATACTCTGTATTACAGTAGAAATTGTACCAAATTTTTGTGAAAACTTTTTTAAAAGATCGTTTGTTATTTATTGTTAGTGTTGAATCATTTAAGAACTTACCCGACAATAATCTTTTGTTGCGATGAATTCATACGAACCTCGGCACAACTCGGGCCTTCTATATTTATCCACACGCTGGTTCATGTGGTCCAGGTGATCAAAATAACTATGTGGGGTCTGTAACATTGTGTTAATTATTGATTGACCTGCTGAACTTTGGAACTAAGAACATTCATATCGCTAATACATATGAAACATAGAAACTGTTAAATTCAATTATAAGCCAGTGTTATTGTTATCTTTCATTATAATAAACATTAATTCTCACGATAAGTAATTATATTTCCCTCACAAAAAGATAGAGTTTGTAATTTTCATATAAACTTACATCTGTGATTGCATTACACAGGACACACTGAAACCTTCTTCCACCATCAGTGAATGTAAACTGTGGGCACATGTATGCCTTGCATCGTTTGCATCGAATTGGACCATCAGGACCCGGGTCAACTATAAATGGTGGAGATTCACCCTCAGGTAAAGCTGATAATGGCTTCACACATAAACTCATTGGTACCTGGGATATCAAAACAATTGGATTAGAAAGATAAAAAAGTCACAGGTATACGACTTGGGGTTGCATTATTCTGTAAATATCCTTTGTTTACTACTGTTACTATATGGGACAAGAAAATAGAATGAAATCATGTCTAATCTTATCCATACTACTATATGTTAGTTAGCCAATTAAAACAAAATTACACACAACAAATATAATACTGAACTTACTTGACAATTCTTGGCCATATCGGCAGTTGCTGGTAGATTGTATGCTGTACACCGAACATACCTTGGGCTGACACTCCCTATGTAATGAAATACATTATACAACAAGCTATAGTTTACACAATGTTAGGTACGTACCCATATCTTCTACAGTGAACTGAGTGGTCACCAATGGAGGTACCAAGCCTCTGCCTTCTGTGCGGAACCCTTCCCCTCCACGGTTTATTTTATCATCTTGTATAACTTGTATGGGGCTTGGCATGGCATCAGGGTCAAGTCTTTTTGGTGGTGCAGTCACTGGTTGGTTGGGGTAATTAGGTGGCCTTGCAACCCCAGCTGCTCCTGTGGTGTTTGTTAAATATGTTGATAAGCAAAAATATCAAAACATATCAGCTTGACAGCTTCATACAAAAATTATGAAATTTGTTTTAGAGAGATTGACCCTCTTACAAATGTTGCAACTACTATTTAAGTTACAACTTTATATGTCTATGGTGGTCGATCGTTATCACAAAAAAAAATCCATTTTTAAGGCGCAGTTCAAATTTCCTTTTGACTACTTTTGTTTGTTTTCCTTTTTAATTTAAATTTCACTTTGCGTCACAATAGCAATTTAGGTGTCCAGGATTTTAAACACAAGAGTTTTGTAACTGATGGAATGGGCAGTATGCAATATTGTGTTTACGGTCGTGAATGTTTAGTTCAGCAATGTTCTATCAAAAGATTTATAACATTGTGCTGAAATTTAGACGGCAATTACAAATTTTGACATGCCAATTAAAATCAGGACTATTTAAAGGGGCATACCAACGAAAAAAGAAAATTTGTGTTTTAATAGAAAAGCTCAAATGTAACCTAATGATAGCATCGAAGTTTGCCAAAATGATACGGCTTCTAAAAAGAAGTAAAAACCTGCTTAAGTAAAAAAAATTTGACAGGTTCGACAATGCATGGGATTTTCCATCAGAAAAATTTTACTCAAATTTGATCGTTTCTAAAATACTAAATATTATATATACTTTGGTATACTAAATTCTTTTACAAGAATATAATAAAAAAATATCGTAAAACATAGACTTTACTATATTTAACTTTTTCGATTGAACCAAGGTACATACAAGATTTTGCTGACTCAGCATATTTTCATACCTAATGTTTAACAAGAAAACTGACTTTTTATAAGAAAAATGGTACAGTAGGTACTAGTGAGTGTAACATTTTATATACCCTAATATATCATAAAGATACATATTATATATATTTGTTTTGCCAAATAGAAAATAAATCAGGTTAAGTTTATGCGAATGATTTAATTTAATTTGAATTAACAGTCTGTTGAATATAAACAATAACAAATAAATGACACCAATGTAATGAGATGACACTAAAATTTATCGGAACTACTAATCTATAAATTAACTTAATCATAGGTTTGTGATTCTGTGAACACATATTATAAAAAAGTAGTAAACATACAAACCTGGTGGTCCAGGTGGGCCTGGTGGTCCAGGTTGTGGATAAGATTGTGTTGGGTTAATTGTTTGTGGTGGAGGTATGTAACCAGGAGTGCTTGGGGGTGGCATGTAAGATCCAGGTGCCTAAAAAGTTAAATAGTTGATACCTTAAACTGTTACTTGTATAAAGTATTCAAAAAGAATAAGTTACCACAATTAACCTACGCAGTTGATTTAATTTAAATTTAGAAATACAATCATACAACGTAATAGCACTTTAAATATGCTTTTGAATAAGGAATTGTTATTTACAGTGTGAAAACTTCAACTTAAACAGGTAAGCAGTAACTCAGTAAGCAATCAAACAAATAAACAAGCAAAAAATAAATAGGTTGTATGCATTTTAAAAGAACGTGCGCATGAATACCTGGTTAAAGGTTTGGTTTTGGTTGTTAATACTCATGTTTGACATTTGTTGATGAATAGGTTGGTACGGGGGTTGGTTTGGTTTGGAATATGAATGTTCGTTTGGCCGAGGGGGTTCTCCAGCACCAGATACAGGATAACCAGGTTGTTGGGGATATTCTGTTTGGTAATTACAAATAGAATAATAAACATTATATACATAAATATATATTAGGCTCTCCCCTCTTTACTAAATTTAAACCAACACCCAAAGTAAGTAAAACACATTGTGAGATAAAAAGAAATTATATACCTTATGATAAAGCCCAAAAACTAGCAATTGTTTTACAATTATGCAGAAAATACCAAAAAAATGATTTACAATGAGTCTATATCATATATGATAGTGTTTATATCACAATCACCTGAAGTTGGTGGACGTTGATAGTTTTGTTGATACCCACTTGCTGGTGGATTGTTCATTCCAGAGTTTGTATTACTTGGTAATGGTGGTGGTGGTGACGTTATTGGTTGGTTGTATGAAGTAGGGGGTGGATTCATTTGTCTAATAATGTACAATTGTTAAATTACTTATTTTTATAAGTAAGAGGTAAAATAGTTATTACACTCCGGTCAAATAAACTAAGGTGATGTTGATTTCAATTTATATGTTTACAATATAACTTATTTACAGTCCACAGCTTAATTGCTCATGTAATTTTTATAAAGAGATGCAGGTTAGGTAGGCTTATTGATTTTAAATTAGTCTTAAAATTTTAAACATTTTCCAAACAGGGAATTTTAAAAAACAGTAACGCATGTACACATTGTCTGGAGCTGTATTTTAACTTTAGTAACATAATATATACAAAACTTACGGTCCAGAATGATACATATTGTTGCTTTGATATTGATGGCCATTATAATATCCATTTACCGATGTTACGGGTGGTTGTTGGCTTGGTATGCTTCCACTTGTAGCTGGTGGGGTATGTTTACTTGTTTGTAAAGCACCACCATGAGTCTGCAGAGGTAAAGAAATAATGAATATAGCAACATTGCTTAAGCGACAACAAATAGTGTGGCCGAACATGTTCCATTAACATCAGACACATTGTTGTTTTTGAGCTACTAACTAGAATACAAATAACAAACAATGGTAAGGAACATTTGACATAGGTTGTATTGCCTGGAATTTGAATCTGAGCAATTAAGGTAACTCAAAACAAATCCGGGTACAGGTCGTTTGTAATCAACGTTTTGGTATTAATTAAACTATAATAAATTGCAGCAAAATGCTACTACTGTGAAATAAACATTTCATATCTTATTTTAACAGAATATATTGGCTATAGTTATATTATTGGCCCACTTACATAAGTAACATTTCCACCAACAGCAGAATTATGTGGTGGATAGTTGGATTGATTGTACACAGGATCCATGGACATTGGGCCCTGGGGTGGATACTGATAATTTGGAGGCTGCATTTTATTAAATCAGGGTCAATTAGGCAAGTTCATTTGTTGCTGGTTTTTTCTTCAGATGTTAAAATTCTTAAACAAACAGTAACAAATCTAAATACAAGGTATACAAGTAAAAGTAATTGGCACCAGTGAAGGCAAAGATCAATATGTTAAACAAAAAGAATGATCATATTACTATCACCATAAGCACAAAAGATAAGATTTATGATTACAGATTAGCAAAAAAATATTTTTAAAAGTCGTATGAGGTAAATAAAAAGCTCTGCACAACAAACGAAACAAAATTAAATCTGGTTCGAATGTTTTCGAGTTCTAAACCCAACAATGTAACCAGAAATTTGTTAAACATACAACTACCTACAACAACAACAAGCAACAACCGAACACACCACAGCTGACACATTGCATAAACGCCTCTAGTGGTAAGTATGTTTTTGCCACGTCAGAATTAAAACGTTAGTCTCGCAGCAGTGAACAGAACGTTATCTGCAATGTCTTTAATAATCATAGTAGAAAAACAACGTTATACGCAAAATATTATTGCTATGCTACAAAAATGTATATGTTTGAACCTCAGCAGTGACTGCTGTACAATGCGAGACACCCGCCCGAAGCTTCTAAATGACAGATCAGTGCACCTGATAGAAACGTGCGATCGCGCGGCAACTTTCGTTTTGTCTGTTGGGTATTGGTGTCTACATGAGGTATATAGCTGCGACGGCCAAGTATTTTAAATTGTTGTAGACCACAGCGTTGAAAACAGAATACGATTACAATCAACAAATATAATGATCACATATTTTACTGTAGTCAGTAGCTCATTTGAAGTAGTACAATGGGGGAGGATGGGACACTTAAGCACATATTGCCAAATATTTCCAAAATCAAAATAGATGAAAGATTTTGGGTAATACCACGAATTAGTACTATCATTCCTTTATTAATTGACACCAATTTATTAAAATATAATAAAACACACGAGGAGTTGCTTAGCGATCCGCACAACAGGGGGAGAACTTTAGGGGAATCATTTATCAATACAATTCTAATGATAGCGAGAGCTGTTTTGGTATACTGATAAGGCGAAGAGTTAAGAACTTGAAGGTAAACTATTATTATAGTAAGGTGGGGGGGGGGGGATGGGACACTTTGTCGAACGAGACTTTTTTAATTTTCTTTTTACGGACCCCTA
This sequence comes from Ciona robusta, assembly GCF_009617815.1. Taxonomy (NCBI): domain Eukaryota; kingdom Metazoa; phylum Chordata; class Ascidiacea; order Phlebobranchia; family Cionidae; genus Ciona; species Ciona robusta. The sequence goes on along the minus strand of NC_143241.1, from coordinate 1,774,137 downwards.
TTTAATGATAATCAGGAAAACAAGATTACAGAATTATTCGACAGTATTATTACGACTTTATAAAACGCCCATCAAAGCTGATTACTGTATTTAAATATTAAAAAAATGTGTAAAATAGAAACAGTATACTTTGAACAGGTAAAACAATGCGAAATAGTATGGTGCTATTTTTTAATGCTTGCTAAATCACAGTAAAGCCGAAGAATTTTTTTAGTTTGCGTGGGCGAACGATTAAACTAGTTTCATAGCTTCATAAAACAACCTTGAATATTTCGTACAGTTTAACTTTGTCTCATAAAACTAGTTTTAGTTTTGTAAAAAAACACTGCGATATAAGCATGAAGAAAGTAGGCAGGGGTCAAAATGACTTTAATTTGGAATAAAAACAACAAAAATATCGGTTTAACGGTTTAACGGTTTAAAGTCGTGATAATTCTGTCGAATAATTCTGTAACCTTATTTTTCTGATTATCATTAAATGGGGGTCCGTAAAAAGAAAATTAAAATAAGTCTTGTCTGACAAAGTGTCCCATCTTCCCCCACCCTACAATATTCGAAATTTGGTAATAGGACACTTTTTCATTCTATTTTCCCGTCCCATTAAAGTAGTACCAAAAAACATTCAAAGAATTATAAAACCGTATTCTCACGACTTCCACAAGCCGTTGTTTAATACATAATCAGGATGTTTGGTTATTATGTGCTAAAGCTGTCCCGTCTTTCCCAATCCTGCTATATAGCCTATATTTGTTTTACAATTTTGACAAACAAAGCTTTCTGACCTTTTACCCCTGTTTTCGGAAACGAATCGCGCATTGTGGGTAAGTAACTTCGCTTCAAGGTGAAGTATGTCTAAAATATAAAATGCCTTATGCGGCACTGTTGTGCCAACCCTTGACATTATTGCGTTACAACGACCGGCATTTCCCGTCACGTTAGAATAAAGCAAGTTACATTCTGGCCTACTAAAGATATCTTAGTAGGCCATGATCTATTCTATTCAATGTAGAAGTTACAGCAGAAGTGCATTGTTATGAAGTGCCAATACTAAACAGACTGTAAAAAAACCTTCCTATTGGTGCTTTGAATATGAATTGTTACCATCTGTGTCACAGGAGATTCAACCGAAGTGTCCTGGAAATTTATTGGTAAATGTGTAGCCGTGGTATGGGATTAGATTACAATATACAAAATAACGTGACAAGTAAAATCAACAAAGACAGGCTTAAAAACCTTTTGTAAAATACAATTATGTATTTAAAACTGCAAATTGTAAATACTGTGACACAATTTAAAGGCGCCGAATAATTAATAAACATAATTATGCACATAAAATAGGGTAAATGCTTCAGCAAAAATCTGTAAATAGAAAAAGAGCTTTCATGCGTTTTCACTGCACAGATATAGGAATCCCACTCATGGTTATGGTAAAATGGTATCGTACAAAACAAAATAGCCAGGTAATATTTAAACTGCGAGTTGTATACAGAACAACAAAAAGTGGGGTGTGTTTATTTAAGCAGCGATTATAAGGCAAGCATTAATAAAACAGTTGGTAGTTTTCTATGTGGAACAAGCGATTGTTAATAGAGGCATTTTAAATACTCTAAATAATATACACACAGTAGATGCACATTGTGTAGCTCTAAACAACATTTTTGTTTTTTATAGTTTCTTCTGGTTCTTCAACATCTGCAAAGAATTTATGCAAAACATTATAATTAAAAATACACGATGATATTAATTCATATATTCACATCAATTGTTACTTATACAAACACAGTTACACTTAATCTAGACCACAGTTTCTTTAAAATAAATAAAACGCCAAGTGTGGCAGATTTGTACCAGGAAATTTTCATTAATATATGAAATAGTTTAGCCTGTGCTGTGTAAATTACAGAGAATTTTTGAAATTGAACATTTTGAGAAACTTACTTGATTTTTCTTCAGCTGGTTTTGGTCTTAATTTCTCATGTGTGTAAAGTGCAACACCTGAAATGAACATGGATAAGCAATCATATTTTTAGTATTTTTTTGTTTCTTTAGTGAGGAGTGTTGGTCTGTTTTTTAAATATCAAGTAATAATTTACTGAGGTATAAAAGGCAGGCAGTGAAGCAGCAGAAAAAAAATAACAAAGATTTTTCAATCCAAATAAAATACGAGGGTGGGGAAGAGTTTAATTTGCATTTTTTTGTTTATTTAATTACATTAAATTGTTTTCTAAAGAAAAGGTCCCAACCCCCCTCCTTCTCTGGGCCGTGGCTGTGTCTCTGGGCCGTGGCTGTGTGGCTGTACAGATCGGTCATTGTCAAATATATTAACCAATAAAGAATCATACCCGACAAAGTGATCAAGATTCCCAAGAACTGATAAGCATGTATAGGATCATGAAATATAACGACACCACCAATGATTGTACTGCAAAACTTGAAGTTACCAAAGATATTATATGTAACTGGAGATGTATTGGCGATAATCCAGAATATTGTAATGTTGATCAATACAGCAATTAAACCAGTTGTCAGAGCCAATGTCAATGCACCTAAATAAATAAAAGTACAAGAAAATCAGTAAGAATATGTCTTATCATGATAAACTTACATTTAACTATAACATATATAATCCAAACAAACATAATTTACATTTAAAATGAATTGGTTTAACAAAAGTAACTTAATATTTAAAATTTTTGGTTTTAATAAAATTATTGAAATCCTGAACCACCGTAGTCTAATTTACCTGGCTACAATTACAATTACCCAATTTATTATCAAACAAACCGGCTATCTATTCTTGGCTACAGTACTTCACAAAATTGTTTATTGTAATGGATTCTTTTAACCACAACTCTACATTTTGGTTGAAGTACAAACTTTTACTCTCTTTACCAAAATGTTTTAACAAAAGTTCATCCTACCTGCTGTAAGGCCACCACCAAACACACCACCCTTCGTGAAAACAGGTTCTAACATTGGGACAAGGCAGAGGAGCATTAGTGAGGACATTGGAGCTTGGTAATACAATAATTGCATTGAATTTGCCTCCAAATCTTTTTGCTTGTTTTTAACCAACTGCAAATAATAGTAACAGTTTTGATCAGTATTTTTTTTATTCTACACTTATTACTTTAGTTTTGGATTGCAGGAACAATCTGTATGGATTGCAGAATCAATTATGTTATAAAACGAATACAAGTACTTATATCCATACAGGTATTATGCACACAAAAATACACTATAGGCTACCTTACCACTTGATAAATTGAAGTTACTATCACACCAGTGAGGGCAAACACTGTTCCAACAACATTAAACTTAATGTCATAGTATGAGTTAATGAAAATACCAATAGAGATTGGGATCTGAAAATAACATGATTATTAATATAAACTTTATTAACACTTCGTTGAAATACACAAGCTTACCAAACTGAATTTGATTCTCCCAGAGAAGCTCACATTGTAAAAGTTGGATTGTATAATAATGAGCACTGGTGTTGTGAGCAATTTCCCCATTTGGTAAGTACCCACTGTATTGTTTTGTAAGGATAAATTTGTAAAAACAACAAACCCGCAAAAAGTTACTGCGAGTGGTAGAATCTGCATTAGTGGGATCCTTTTCACTTCAAACAATTTTAATTGTTTACACACAAACAGTCCCAGGCTTGTGCAAACGAAGTGCAGAAGGGTTAGCGTCAGGTTCGGAAAGTCCATCTTTGCATACAACCACTTGTTGAAAAAGACAATACATACCGAACAAACAAAGTTGAGAAGTAGAACAGCACATACTTTTTTGTCAACAGAACCAATCATTATGCTATTAGCTAAACAACTGCAAGAGAAAACGGCCAATGTTAGGTACTTGCAGTTAACGAAATCGCAACATCGCTAATGAATTCTAAGTTTGCTCTAGTTGTCTATTCTCCCACGAGTGTATAAACCTGCAGGCATTTCAACGATTTGTCGCATCTATTCATGCCACGTCTGCAGTCTCCGGTTTTGCCACGCACAATACGTAACGGCATGCCTGTATAACTGCTTTAAGTAAAATGTAATACGTAATACGCATCAGATTACATAACAGTTCCAATAGAAGATTCAACATTTGGTATGCAGTTTATCTAAGGACGCGAGTTGTTACCAATTGTTACAACTACTTAAAGATTACGGGACTTTCCCTACCCGTGTTATAAGAAAATACGTTGTTTTGTTAAGAAGGAAATATAAAAGTTTTTAATATCCTCTTAGAGTTTTGTTATATATCCATAAGCGTGTTTCACCACTGTCGTTTTACTGTTGCTACAAGTCGTTTCGCTCTTGCAAACCACAGACTACACAATGCAGTATTAAGTGAGCCATATGTAAATTTTTGAATATTTGGCACCATGAACCCATAGCCATAGAAATACCCACGACTGTGCGTGAACCAATGTTGATATATGTATATAAACATATATTAACACTGACGTGAACCAATGTTAATATATGTATATAAACATATATTAACACTGACGTGAACCAATGCATACCAAATTTCATTCAGTTTCGTTTCACTACCGCAAAATTAAACGGAACAATGTCCATGCCGCTATGTGTATAATAAATAGGCAAATCTACATAAATAGTATGTAGGTTGCGAGACTGAAATTAAAGGCATATCTAATTTAAATATAGTACGGTACATTTCTTTAGTTTACCGCCGCCGTGGCGTAGTGGTTAGCGCGCCTGCCTGTAGCGCAGAGGTAATGGATTCAAGGCTCGTCGCTGCTACCATTGTGGGCGTATGTGTCCTTGGGCAAAACACTTAACGGCAATTGCTCCAACCCAGTGGTCACTGATGGGTTGTCCAAATTAACAGCAATATATAAAAAAAATCCCCAAAAAATAATTACCCACAAAGTAACATACATGATAACTCGTAAGCTGGCACGAGGTGTTAAACCCGTGTTATAAGGACTGTCGTTTTCCGGCCACGCGAGGATAAAGTAAGTTACATACATTCATTCATTATCAAACAGAACAGGAAGTAAAATAGATTCTAGTAGTAACGTGTAAAAATATCAGCAGAAAGTAAAAAATTACAAATTAATGTAATAAACTCACTTATGTAACATTTCTTGAAAGTATTTTAAATGCACTTTTGCCCAATACAATTAGGAGGGCTACATGTTTCAGATATCTATACCAAATACTAAGGGTTAATAAAAAATCCAAACATCATGAATTAATGGTGTCCAGCATTGACGAACTGCCACTGCACAAACTTGTAACACAAAGTTCAACCGACAATTGTTTTAAGAGATGTAAAAGCTGTTGACATAAACTGTTAAGACTCTCTTCATTACTTAAGTTTCCCCAAATAACCGGACAATCACATTGTGATGAAAAGTCTGAAACTTCCTCAGGTCCCACAGACCATTTCTCCTCACAAGCAATGTTAAGACCTAAACAGTGGTTACATCATTTAATATGGGAGTATTTTCCTAAATAAAAAAGCACATACAAAAGGTTAAGTAAATTCCAAACTATCGGTCCTAAATAGAGGCACACCTTAACTTTTTATAAGCAAACAATAAAATTATGAAACCATATTTTACAATAACACTCAGAACTACAATTTAATCAAGGCAATTTAAATACCAATTAGTTAATTACCAATTTAAAGAAATCAATTATGACATACCGACCAATATTAACCTTCCAAGATAGAATGGTAATGGGATAAATTTAGCAGACCGCTGGCAACTCATCATTGTATTTTTACCATTAAGATTTACAAGAAGAACAATTAGTGAAACAGTAAGTGAAAGATCCCTTTCTTCAGCTGAAATATAAGATGATGCTTATATTTAAGTAAAACAGACTGGTTTAGAGTAAAAATTCGGTTAGGTTGCATGACAGTTAAACTTGCAGGCAAATCTGCAAATGTATTTTAGCATAGTAGTGTATGCAACTATTGAACTATGTGTTAATGTGTATGGTAATATTTGGTCACACAAAAGTATGTTTGATAGTCAAACTTCCAACAATCTTTATATCCAAATCAGTTATTTCACAAACCGCTAGGTAGTATTTTCATTAGGTGTACATAGAAAAATTACTGTTACAACAACTTTACCAACACTAATGCTAGAATAATTTAAATAAACTCTGGCTAAAGCACAGCTCTGTAGAATAGGTATATTTGTCCGGCGCCGTGGCATAGTGGTTAGCGCGCCTGCCTGTAACCCAGAGGTTATAGATTCAAGGCTCGACGTTGCTCTCATCATGGGCATATGTGTCCTTGTGCAAGACACTTAACAGCAATTGCTCCAACCCAGTGGTCACTAATGGGTTGTCCAAATTATCAGCCATACATAAAATTTAAAAAAAATCCCTCCCAAAAAAATAATTATCCACAAAGTAACATACATGGTAACTCGTAAGCTGGCACGAGGTGTTAAAACCCGTGTGATAACGACTGTCGTTTTCCGACCACACGAGGATAAAGTAAGTTACATTCATTCATTCATCATACTGTTGATCCAAGTTATTATAATATACAAAACTGTTTTTATACATTAAACTCATGAAACGCATTGAGAATGAGAAATCTTACTTACCGGTAATCGGCAATTCATTTGACGTATGGACTTTTAAATAAACATTTTGTTGGTCGGCAATTTCCACCAATCTTGATGCTAAACATTGTAATTGTAAACCCAAATCACCGATGAGTAAAATAGAAGACGCTGCATCTTCTTTCATATCTGGACAACTTATCAACCGTTTTGTATACGGCATCTGCTTTTCTAAGATATTATTTGCTATATTGGAAAGCTTATTTTTTGTGCAGAGGATATTTTTTGTACAATATTTTAGTCTTAAACAAATTTTTGAAAGGATTCTCTCAAATTTTTACGCTTATGTATAAAGGTTTAAAACAGCAGTATTGATTACGAACGACCTGTGCATGGCTTTCTTTAAAAAATTAATTTGCGCAGATTGTGGAAAACAAAACAAAAATTACATGCGGAGAATAATTTTTCCACGCATGCCATTCTTTTTAATATGAACTGTTTGCATACAAAATAAAAATTTATTGATTAGTATTTTTTGATTACGTAATAATATGTATTTTCTTTACAAAAAACATGGTAATCCCTTGGAGATCTTGAGAGATAATAGCTGGTGGTCGGAAAAATGTTCCTTACAGTCATTAATACCCTCTGTTTGATTTTTTTGAAAGAAATTAAAAGTTCTTGTCAAAAATATTTTTAAAAACGCGAAAATCACCATATTTTCCACATGAGTCCTAATGAATTAAGCAAAGGCTTCGGGGCAAGATTGCCACTAGCATAAATCAAGATTATAACATGCATTAATAATAATATATATATTTATATGCATATATTATATATATATTACTATTGTGGGCTTTGTGGCGGGTACCTAATAAAACTACAGGTTGCACGCGGTTGCAAACGGTTGCAGATATTTTGGTTATTTCGATCAGAAACGCTATGCGGCCAAGTCCAATAGATGTCAAATGACCATACGAGTCCGATACCTCGAACAACTTTTGCTCCGATATCTCGAATGGTTTTTTAGTTATGGTCAAAAAAACCATTACGCGGTTGCAAACCATTTGAGGTATCGGACCAAAGGTTGGTTTGTTAAACTCGTATGGTCATTTAACATGTATTGGACTTGGCCGCGTAGCGCTTCTGATCGAAATAACCGAAATATCTGCAACCGTGCGCAACCTGTAGTTTTATTAGGGACCCATTTGTGGCATTACATGTGGCTATTGTAAAGTAATAAATGGTTAACCTTATGGCGAATTAGAGTGACGAAGCATGATTTTCCCCCCTTTTCAAGTTCATTTTTAACACCAAAACACAACTTTTTCGCAAATACCTTATACAGTGGGTGTCAGTAAGGCATAGGTAACATTTTAAAAGCAAACTTTATATAAATCAATAGGTAAAAGTCTAAAGGATTATCCTGTGAAGATTCCTCCCCTAGAATATTTGCTAATCACGAATCTCTTAAGCCTTATCCCCCTAAAACTACTAATAACCCCTAAATACCAACCTCTAACACTTTTCACCAGCCTAATCTGTAACGTACCGGAGCATTCTTTAATAGTACCAATTCTTTAGCTGGTAAACGGTTAAAACATTGGTCTAAAATATTCCTTACGTCTACATTTACATACTTTTTAATCGCGCAAGTGATGATCTTTTTAAAACACCCGGGCGTACCAAAGTTGGGGCGTACCAGTTTACTTAAAACAAGAGAGCAAAGCTCTAATGGATAGGCACGTATAACATTTTAAGGCGGGTTCACACTACGGGCGGTAAAAGCGCTGCCGATAGGAGCGAGAGATTGTCGGCCGATATGTCTGCCGACAAAGCATTCACAATCAAATGTAAAATCGCCTGGTATCCTGTTCAGAGTTATAGAAATACCGAGTAGTCTAACCCATTGTTACGTAAAACACAAATTGAACGGCAATTTGGGTCCAGAATAACACAGTAGGTATAGGGAAAATGTATGTTTTTCGGTAAATTACAGAAAAACTTGGGCCTAAAAACAAATTTAAAGGTTGAAATGTTATTTGTTTTCTGTGTCAAAAAAGTCAAAAATTAGAATTAAAAGCGGTTGATTTGCGACATTTTAGTCATTTAATGCGGCTAAATTTATACATTTTTTCTAAAAATTGTTTGGTAAGGTAAATAGAAGCTGTTTTACACCTTTCCACAATAGGAAAACACAAACAAAACTTAACAAGTTCGTTTAAACCCATTGTCAAAGTCACCACTTTTGCTCTATTTTGGACACACATAGACGGCAGTTGGACTACTCGGTGTTTATACGACTCTGATCCTGTTCTGTTTGGCGGGAAGTTGGAAAATAAATTTGATAGTTTTAGCGTAAATATGCGATTAAAGTAGAGGAAAATACCAGGAAAGAATATACTTTCGTTTAACAGGCATTGGATTTTGAAAAATTTAACGCAGATGCCGAATTTATCAAGGAATCGGCTAATGTTATATCTGCCTCTATATTCCATATAATTTGGTTTTATTTTATCATTTTGCTACAAAGTAATTGTGTACCGGGGAAAATATTTAACTGTTTTAATCAGTTTTTATTAAAAATGCTCTTAACAATAGTCGCAAAACACCTTAACAAACGTTGTTTTTAATATTATTACGCTAAATTTACAATATAGTATTCCTGCAACAAAATATATTCATTTTAACATTCATATTTACTCGAAAATTATCTCCACCGTTTAATTTGCAGCGAAATAGTTTACGCGAAAACTGTAATGTTGAGGTTCGATTATATAAGCAGGCGTGACCTTGAAGAAGCTTGTATTGTATATGTACGATTAGTACGAACTCAGTTATGATTAACATGCGGTCTACACAACGATGATGATAATAATGGCCGCCGGCCGGATACACGTGACATTAGAATTATGGGTATTCTGTTACACCTCCCTTCTTAAAAAGAGACATTGTGAAAACGAAATGTCAATCAATGAAAATGAGTACATCGTTACACATAAACAATGAACGAAAAATGCAATGTTGACAACTGACTGGAAAAAACACAAGCATATGAATACCAGTGCGATATTTACACATAATAATCACGGTATTTAGCTGGCGTTACAATTGGGCGACCGTAGCGTGATATACGCTCTGTTGACGAAGCATTATTATTTACTATGGGTATGTTGTTTACATTGGTCTGACTTTGTGACGTCATAGATCGGGTGTCTGGTACATAGTCATTGTGATCAACGTAGGTGTTTACCATGACTCCTGGCATATTGTTCAGTTGCCTTCGATTGCGTCGTAATAAATTACCAAACTCGTTTCGTATGATATAGGATCGAGGTTCACACGCTCGATTAGTGACAATGGCTTTCTTCCAGTGACCATCTTTTCGATACCCTACAACATCTCCCTTCTTTAATGGTGGCAAGGCTTTAGTGCCTCTATCATAATAATGTTTCTGCCTTAGTTGTCGTTTCTTTAGTCCTACATAAGCATCCACCACTTCTGGTTTTAGTAGATCTTTATGTATTGGTATCTTCGTGCGCAGTCTTCTACTCATTAACATTTGAACTGGTGAATATTGTAAATCAGAGATAGGTGTGTTTCTGTACTCCAAGATTGCTAGATAGGGGTCTTTGCCATCATCATAAGCCTTTTTCAGTAGGTTTTTTAGTGTTTGAATTGTTCTTTCCGCTTGACCGTTTGATTGTGGATATCTCGGGCTCGACGTTGTGGTTTTAAAATCCCATGATTTTGCGAAATCCAAGAAATCCTTGCTTGCAAAGGGCATATTGTCGCTTATAACTTCTCGCGGTATTCCATGACGAGCAAACATGCTTTTTAGGTGTTCCACGATTGTTTTCGCGGTCTTATCTGTCAAAGATATAATTTCTGGGTATTTTGAGTAGTAATCAACAACAACCAGATAATCGTTGCCTCTAAACGTCATGATATCCATGCCGACTTTTAAAAATCGACCATCGGGTATTTCGTGTGGAATCATTACCTCACGTCTGTGATTTCTTTGGTACTTGCAACAAATAGTGCATTTCATGACTATGTCTTCTATGTCATGCGCCATTCCAGGCCAATAAAGAAGTTCTCGTGCTCTGGATTTGCATTTTTCCATTCCAAGGTGGCTTTCATGTATGAGCTTTAATGCGAACTCTCGCATCTTTGTCGGTATTACAACTCTTTCGTTGTAGAAAACGATCCCGTCGGCTGTATGAAGCATATCTCTTATGTTCCAGTATCTTCGGACTTCTGGTACAACTTGCCTTTGTGTTCGAGGCCATCCGTGTTGGCAGTAGCGTGTTACCTTCTGTAACGTTGTGTCTTGCTCTGTTGCGCGCTGTATATCTTCGTATCTGTTCGCTGTCACAGGTAAATTTGAAATTAGAGAGTGTATAACACGTACTAGGTCGTCGTGAAGTTCTTCGTCCGATGTTCCTTGTAAATACGCTCGAGAAAGCGTGTCGGCAAGGTACAAATACTTTCCAGGGACATAACGTACTTTAATGTCATATGGTTGAAGGGATAGCATTAGTCGTTGAAGTCGTGGCGGTGCCTTGCTTAGGGGCTTCTTTAAAATTGACTCCAATGGCTTATGGTCAGTCTCCACTGCAACCTCTTCTTTACCGTAAATGTACTGATGAAATTTCTTCGCTGCAAATACGATTGATAGCATTTCTTTTTCTATCTGGGCGTAATTAACTTCGGCCTTTGTCATGGCTCTGGAAGCATAAGCAATAGGTTTTCCTTCTTGCAGTAAACATGCTCCCAACCCGTATTGTGACGCGTCTGACTGCATTGTTACTGGCTTTGTTACGTCATAAAAAGTCAAAAGCGGCTTGCTAGTCAAAACAGTTTTTAAGTCAGATAACGCTTTACTGTGTGTTTCAGTCCATTTCCACTCAGCATCTTTCTTTAATAGTAACCTCAAAGGTGCTGTAATTGACGACTCATTGGGAATATATTGTGCAAGGTACTTTGTCATACCGAGCAAACGTTGAAGCGATGCGACATCATTTGGGGTCGGCATATTAACAATCGCTTCAATCTTTTTGTCGTCAGGTCTCAATCCTTTCTCAGTAACAAGGTTTCCCATGTACTCCACCGTGTTCACTTTGAACTGAATCTTGTCTTGATTGCACTTGACTCGCTTTTCTCTGGCACGTGTTAATACTTTCCGTAGTATTTTGTCATGTTCCTCTTCATTTTCGCTGGCTATTATGATGTCATCTGCTATGACGTGTGTTCCTTGAATGTCACCGAAAGTTTCTTCGTTTCGTTTCTGCATGACTTCGCTTGCTGATGAGATGCCAAATGGCATTCTTAAAAATCGCTTTCTTCCCCATGGGGTGTGAAATGTCGTAAGGTATGACGACTCGTCTGTAAGCTTGACATGCCAATATCCGTCTTTCATGTCCATAACCGTAAATAGTTTCTTTCCAGACAAATGGGCCTGTACATCAGCTGGTGTTGGTATCCTGTACCGTTCACGCATTATGACGGCATTAAGTGGCTTCGGATCCAAACATATCCTTAAACTCTTGTTTTTCTTTTCGACAAGAACTAGATTGCTTACCCAATCTGTCGGTCTATCAACGTCTGCAATCATTCCTTCTGCTTCAAGTTTGTCCATGTACGCCTTCAGTCGTGGTCGCATTGCATAGGGAATGTTTCTCGGATGCTGAATCACACCTTGTGCGTTCGGTTTAAGTTGAATGTGGTACGGCTTCTCGTACTCACCTGCTCCGGTAAATATATCCGCGTACTCACTCTTCACCTGCTGCAAAGTAAGCGCTTGTTGAGCTGTAGTGAACGTATCTACTCTTCTTACTAATTTCAGCTGGTCGCAGGCATCTTCACCAAGTATAAGAGACTGCGTGGCATCTGTGACGTAGAACATCAAATCATACGCACCTCCACTTTCTGTTGTACATCGCAATAATGTTGTGCCTAGCGGTTGTATCTTATGATCTCCAAAAGCCGTGAGCACTGTCCTGGTTTTCTTTAGTGTACAATTCCTAAACTGGTTGTATAGCGTTTGCGGTAAGACATTCGCTTCTGCGCCTGTGTCTAACTTACATTTGACAGTCATTTTCTCGTCGCAGGCGTTCTGTAGTGTTACTTCAGCAATCATCTTTGTTGCTTTGCTTAACGATTTGCCTATACATGTTATTTTTAGAGCTGGTACATCTGCTTCATCGCGTGTAGTGTCTGCTGTAAGTTCATGAACTTTCCTCGATTGATGTCGCTTTCTGCATACTCTCGCGAAATGATTTCGTAGACCACATACACTGCATGTCTTGCCATATGCTGGACATTTTCTAGCTGCATGCTCTGTTCCACAGTATTGACAACTGCTATGTTGCATCTTCTTATGCAGATTTTGGTTCTCCCAGTGCCTAGGTTTTGCATAGTTCTGTGTCTTCTGGGGCCTTCTCTGTATGTTATATACATGCTGTTCTTGAATGGGCTTTTCCATCATTTGCTTCATTTGTGCTTTACTTGTCTCTGCTGCGTGGCATATATCTAGAGCTTTAGCTAGTGTTAGATCAGCGTCTCGTAGCAATCTTTCTCTAACACCACTGTCATGTATGCCTAGCACAATTTTATCACGTAGATGTCTGTCTTTGTGATTACCATATTCACAGCCATGTAATATAATTCTTAAATCATTGACCCACTTGTCAAAAGGTTCTCCTTCATGTTGGTCACGCTGCCAGAACTTGTACGTCTCAAATATGACGTTCTTCTTTGGCTCACAATACTGGCGAAACTTTGTTATCACATTCTCAATGTTATCAGATTTGTCATCATCTGTGTTACTAAACTGAAAGTTAGCAAATATGTCTTGCGCTTCTGGACCTGCACAGTGTAACAAAATTGCAACCTGGGTCTTGCCTGGCTTGCTGTCAAGTTGTGCTGCCGCATGGTAGGTTCGGAATGAAACTTCCCACCTACGCCAAGTTTCTGCAGAATTTGCTGAACTAAAGCACATAGACTTAGGCTGTGTGAGCTGTACTGTCTCAGACATCTTCTCACTCTGACACCATGTAATGTTGAGGTTCGATTATATAAGCAGGCGTGACCTTGAAGAAGCTTGTATTGTATATGTACGATTAGTACGAACTCAGTTATGATTAACATGCGGTCTACACAACGATGATGATAATAATGGCCGCCGGCCGGATACACGTGACATTAGAATTATGGGTATTCTGTTACAAAAACTGTTACTTTTCGCGCCAAAGCCGTTCATCGCTAGCGATTATCGACAGAGTAGAAACTGTTTTTAATCGATTTTCTTTCGCTCGTATCGCTAGCGGAGGAAGTGACGTCTGAAAATCGCCAGGCTCTCTCGAATCGCCAGCCATCGGCGCAGTGTGAACCCGCCTTAGGAGATATCGGTCAAAGAAACACCGAGTGGTCTCACTACTGCTATTGTGAGTCCGAAATCAAGCAAACATCCTGACTTTTCAATGTGTTTAGACAAATATGTTTTTTTGCAAGCGTAAAATAGCTTACATTTACCCTGTCAAACAACTTAAAAAAAAATATAAAATAATCCATTAAGTTTAAACGAATTTGTTAAGTTTTGTTTGCCTTTTCCTTTTGTGGAAAGGTGGAAAATAGCTTTTATTAATCTTTTAATACATTTTTTGCAAAATAATATAAAAATTACCCTTATTAAATGACTAAAATGTAACCGGTCCCTTTAATTAGTGCATGTTCTTTATGTCCGCTATGTCCACAATATTCAATTTACTATGTCTGCTATGTCCGCTATGTAGTGAATATTGTGGACATAACAGACATGCACTAATTAAAGGGACCCAAATGTCACAAATTATCCGCTTCTAGGTTTTGTTTTTGACTTTTTTCAAAACAGAAAACAAATTACCGATGTGTAAAGACTTTCAAACCTTTAAATTTGTTTTTAAGTCGAAACTTCACCTAAATTTACTCTTTACGTAAAATTCTATTGGCTGTAGGAGATGTTTTATTGGGATGTCGCAAAATAAACAGTAGGTGTACCCAGAATCGGAATTTTCCAGTTACCTCACGAAATAGATTAAGTCAAATTGATTGAATTCAATTAAGTCGGGAGTGTATTTGTAGGCCTATATATAAAAAATATACGCCTGGTCCCTTTTGTATAGAAAACACTTGTTTTGTGTTTTCTATGGATGTATAATTTTACTATGGTATCTTATCTTTATAGATAGTAATAACAATTAACACTTTTACTACAACGCATAATTATACGCATTTTACAAACCGACCTTCTTCTGCTAACATGTTATAATGTCGCAACCCCTACATTTTTATAAATTGACGCCACTGCTGTTATATTGCAAATGAACCTATTGGGGGTTGCGACATTATAGTTTGACAAAGAAATTAAAGTTTGACAAAAGAATACATAAAATGTTTGTGTATATTCGCTTATTGCACATTTATTACTTAACTGTATACATACGTCAGTATTTTGGATACTATAACAAATAAAGAAGCATTGTGTGAAATACAGTTCTATCTTTTATGCATTATATCTGTCTCGTCCACATTTATAAAAGTTAGCATATCACAAAGCTACATTATGTTTGACCAGGTGACCTAGTTCAACTCACAGATGTAAAAAAACTATTTGCATTAAATAGTTCACTATGAAACTTAATAAGTCTGCACTCTTGTACTTGATGTCACATTTATTGTTCAGATAAAAGGTAACAAGAGATCAAAGATCTAATGCGTGAGCCCGTCATAAACTAATTAGCGTAGTATTAATTAACTATTTTACTACAACGGTCGACTGAGCTCGATCAAAAACTATTTTTGCGCCCCCACTTAAATGGAAATAGTTTGATTTAGGCGTGAATCGATATGAGGATTCCTTATCTCACCAACACGTGTCCTTCCAAATTCCCAGACATTATAAGCGCTGTCTCGACAAATCTGAATACTGAATCTATTGGCCTAATGGTTATGGCGCGCGCTTTAGAGCATATTGTACCGCGTTCGATCCTCGCCCAACAATTATTCTGGATTTGTTTTCTTTTAATAAGAAATATATGAGACTAATACTATATATACTTTTTATTTATGTTTGCATACTAACGTAAACAAAGCCAAAAGTTACCGATTACTGCGTTACCAGCGACTTTCCGATGCATGGCAGTTTACTTGACTCGCAAGCATTACAATCATTAATTACTCATTATTTGGACGATTTTATACTCTATGGTTTATAAGGCTAAGCTTAGTTAAAATTATTGTATTGAATACAGTCGATTAATCAATGTTATAGTACATTCTAAGTACGAATTACAGTCCTAAACAAACAGAAATGTAATCGTTAATTACTCGCTAATTAAACGATCATATGCAATATGGTTTATAAAACTATGCTTAGTTCAAAATACTATAGAGTACAATTATTTAATTAAATTTTAAGGTGCATTTTGAATTTACCGCATTTGATCAAACAGTAAAATAATCGTTAATTAATCGCCAATTATGCGGTTTCAATTCTGAAAATTTAGTCTAAAATTATAATTATATATTATGATTTGGTTTCAATCAAGAGATTAAAGAATAAATGCTAGAATTAAAAATTGAGGTATGTGTGGAAAAATATCGTATAAAAAAACAACAATAACAAGAACAACTGTTCGACAAAAAGGATCTATATGATCACTAACGTGCTCAATAATCCTAGCCAGTGAGCTATAACATAACGACATAGAGTAAATAGATTACCACGATATAGATTACAAACATAATATATTAGGATCCCTACACTATAATACGAGACTAACTTAGGCAATACGACACG
This sequence comes from Ciona robusta, assembly GCF_009617815.1. Lineage (NCBI taxonomy): Eukaryota > Metazoa > Chordata > Ascidiacea > Phlebobranchia > Cionidae > Ciona > Ciona robusta. Next base: position 1,757,734 of record NC_143241.1, on the reverse strand, counting down.
TTGCAAAACGACCGCGAACAGAGACTGATAATGTAAAACAAAGAGTATTGTGAAACAACGGTATAAAGACGCGCAAAAGAAAGATGCCTTGCGCGTAATCATTGATGTCATGACAGGCGCTGCAATACTCGCGCCGAAACCGCTGGTGCTGACGTCACAGCAGGCGCGAAAATGTTAACGCGATACAACACGACAAAGTTCGGACATAACAATGTATTGAATAAATTACCAGGTACAACCCCATTATTGAATAGCAATACCCAACAAATTTAGTATTGCACAAAACAAAACGGTAATTTAAGATTGAAAAGGAGAAAACGCGCAACTGTTCAAAACTGTGATACATAATTTTTTCCATTCACGTGACCGCCAACTCCGTCCCCATTTCGCTTGGTCTCCATTGTAAAAAATAGGCGCACAGTAGCTTTAGGAGGTTTTAGCTGTTTATTTAAAAAATTACATTAACTATTCAAGTTTATTAGGCTAGTTTAATTATTTGGTAGGTTAACGCCTTACAGTTTACCACTTGTTTAGGAGATTCAATTAGTTAATAAATTGAATTCAAAACATTTAAATAAACGATTTGTTAAAAATAGATATATATTAAAAAATAATTGTTTTACCCTTTCTTTTCAGTTTAGTCAAAAAACGAAAAATGACTACCTAAACTTCCTAAAGCGCCCTCGGTTTCATTGACTGAAATGGTGAACGGGAACGACTCGCAAGAGAGAGAAGAGTGTATCAGCTTTCTCCTTTACCGACGACATTGGAGTTGCGCGTTCTATTCACTTTTATTTCTGTGGTTATAACTGGAACCAGAGCTGAATGGAACAAGAGAGCTGAATCCTAGTAAATGGACATGTATTATTAAAAACGATTGGCAGAGAAGAACATTTATTAATGCGCATTGTAGAACTCACGACCGTTTGTTAAATCGAACAGCAAAGCAGTATACCTAGTCGTTGCTAAAAACGTTCATTTTTGTAAATTTACTTAAATGTTAATTAAGATAACGAAGAACGCGAGAATTTACAAAAGCGAAAAGACAGGCAGTAACCATAAAACAGTTGTTAAAATACGCTTTTGGATAAAACAGAAAAATTAACTTATTTATCGATTTGCACACCACCAGGTTTAATCTTAATGATTTTCAAACAGGCGGAGTAAGATGGGACAATTAAAATTCTTGTTATTAGGAATACACGTCAATATGATATTATATTGTACGATTTAAAAATCAAGTTTAATATACCCTTTCTTGCCCCATGCTATTGTTTGTAACATGTAACCTGCTCAATTAATGTTATTGTATGAAGATAAAGTAGTGTTCGAAAAATAATTGGTATTGTTCGAGTTTCAACTGAAAAAATTATATTCTAAAAATTATTTAAAAGTGTATTAAAAGAAAATTTATAATAACTTACAAACAAGTTTATATTTTACCGAAAATATCGAACTATGCCAGTTTCTTTACCACGTATACTTTATAGTAGGGTGGGGGAAGATAAGACACTTTGTCAGACGCGACTTTTTAATTTTCTTTTTACGAAACCCCATTTAATGATAATCATAAAAATAATGTTACGGAATTATTTGATAATGTTATCTTGACTTTATAAAACACTCGTTAAAGCTAATTACTGTTTTAAAATATTGAAAATAAATGTGTTAAATAGAAACAGTATTTTTAAACAAAAAAACGAAATAGTAAGGTGCTAACTTTGAATGCTCGCTAAATCATAAACAAAAGCCCATAAAATGTTGCAGTTTGTTGCGAGTGTAAACTGCGGTGTTCTTATCTGTTTTGCTGCTGCTAGTAGATTGTATATTGACTTCCGAGGTTGCGTGCTCTTAGACTGAACGCCTAAGCAGACTCTTCTCGTTCTGACTGCTTTATCAAATAGCAGATATTTGGTCCTTTTAGCTTTTATTATCACCACTAACGACTATAACTCGCACAGTATAAATGGATGATAACTCTCACAATACAGTGGGAGAACAAACTCAATATAGTTAGCACTGAAAAGTGCTTACCAGAGATATATATCGTACTATAGAGGTTTCGCGGGTAGCTCTAATTTAAACCACTTGAATTATCACTTATATAGCGGGGCGGACATGACGTAGGCATTAAGGGAAAAGGTTCCATAATCATTTTAGCGTAACGACCGATTCCAGTTTGTGACGTCATTTAAGTGTTTGGCCATTATGACATGTTAACAGAATTCCGCATAAACGATTAAACTAGTTTCATAGATTTATAAATAACTTGAATATTCCGTATAGTTTTATTTGTCTCATAAAACTAGTTTGAGTTTTGTGAAAAACTGAGACACAAACATTAGGAAAATAGAAGGGCTCAACATGACTATATAGTTTGGGATAAAAACAAACATAGTACAGCAGTGGGGGAAGATTGGACTCTTAAGCACATGTTGCCCAATATTTCCAAAATCAAAATAGATGAAGTAATACCACGAATTAGTAGGCCTACTATCATCCCTTTATTAATTGACAACAATTCAAAAATATATATTAAAACACACGAGGAGTTATTTTGCGATTCGTACAACAGGTGCAATTTTACAAATTCGAAAATACATAGAGTAAGATAGGACAGTTTAAAAACATTGTTAAATTTGATTAATGGGGGGCTGATTATTAGTAATAGATGTCAATCAGAGTCCGTATATATCCGTATATAAAATGTTTATATACGGACTCTGATATAAATAACACAAAAAATCTGTACGCTTTAAAATCAAGTTTAAACGTTTTTTTCTTGCCCTACTGCTATAGTTTTTAACATTACCTATATTATTGCAAGACAATTGGTATTGTTTGAACGATAATGGGTATTGTTTGAACGATAATGGGTATTGTTCGAACATCAATTGATAAGTATATCATACAAATGCATAACAACTTGTAATAACAAAAAAGACATATATGGTATATTCACAGATATATCTGTGGGTATATTAGTATCTCTATGATTGCTACAGTGTTTTTGGCACAGGGCACTTCTCATAAATTATCTGCAAATGACTGAATTTTGAATATACTTTTCGTATATTATCTTGTTATTATAAACTATCAGTATGGTAATAAAATCACTACCAGTTTGGTAATAAAATCATACAAAACTACAATATGGGGGCAAAAAAACGATCAATGTTTTACTTGAACAATAGGCAAAACAGTCTGTTATCCTAATATAAAAGGTAATTAGGGTATATAATCATAAGATTACGACAACAATTCTATATTTTCATATACGTTAAAATGATCGTAGTACGTTATGTGGTTTTCTGTCACAGAACAAAGGCAACTCTACGTTGTGACGTCACCGCACAAAAGAATTGGGAAAGAGAAGCATCACGTGACACTCGAAACTCCACCCACATCTTGCGTGTTAGGTTCAAGTTCTATTGGACCACTCAGGACACTTATTGACGGCCTTTAATTTTAGACGAGTTTAATAAAATCGACTTGTACCGAGACCAATATCCCTTTTAACCACTATAGCTTAATCAGGTACATTGGTTACAATATTAACCTTTAATGTGCTGATTGTAAAAAGCAGTTTTGCAAGTCTGTTCGTCGATAAAACGTATATATGTTTTGAAAATATAATACATCTGAATAAATAGATTTCGTTGTGTGTACTGGCAACCAGCCAGTATGGTAAACATTAAACATGAGTTTCATTTTGACCTTGTGCTTGTTTCGGTATAGGCCTAATCGTGAACAAAGTATATTTACCAAATGTTGTAATTTCATTATAAAACAAAATTATTTGTGACGTTGACATGATATGTTACTAAATATATTAAAACGATCTTACGTATTATAGTAACACCAGCACACCAACACACCACTCGTCGCTCGATGTTTGCGCACCAGCGATCAAGCATGTCGTCAATTCGTTTGACGTCATATTGGTGAAGTGTAAGCTGCGCACTGGTTTGTAGATACTGGCAGTCGGGCATGGCGAAACCCGAGGTATGTGCCCCATTCTCAAAGGGAGAAGTTGAATCGTTTTGTCACAAACTTTATTGGGAAGTAACGATAATATTGTGCATATTGGAAATGTGGGAAAGATAAAATGTTAACTCGTCTTCTGATGTGTTGGTCGTATTCGTTTCCCAGTAACCGAGCTTTATACGCTTAGTTGTGCGACAGCAACAAATATTTGAAAACAGTGTTTGCTTAGTTACGTAGTGTTTTAAGTGCTATAAAGGCGAGCGCGATTTATTAAAACCGTTCAGTGAGGGAAGCGTTGATCAGTCGAGACCCGCGCTCTTATTATCACCAAGCATCTCTCAACTTGTTTCACAATTGGCTCACTTGTGCCAGACGAAGACAGGTCGATAGATTGAATTCATTGGTTAGTGGTTGAACTGGACTAAGTCTCGTATTAAGTAAAGTGTTTGTGAATACAGTGAGCCAATTAGATCAGACACCTTTTGTAAGTTTCCATACGAAGTTAAATGATTGTTAAAATAACTTTGATTTATTTGGAAAGTTTTAGCGACAAACAACAGAACTGTTTGTTTGTTGATTTAGTCAAACCGTCGACGCAAACAGCGGAGTCTAGTTTGTTTTCACTCCAAGTCAAAATAAGTTGCAAGTGCACATATATTTAAGAGAAAAGTGATACAGACTACGGTCGACAAAAGTCCCCGCCCCTCAGGCAGGTGGTACGTGCGTAACAAAGCTTAGTTTTTCCTTTGAATTCTTGATAAAGTAATTTTTACAAATTGTATTGTTTCGAATATATATATTTTTAGGCGGCACATTGATTTTATTCCGGATATTTTCAGTTTTGTTTTTATAAATTTGTGATCACAAATATGAGCCGAAGTGGATACGACGATCGTCACGGTGGAAGCAGTGACCGGTATGCCAAACATTCGAGGAGGTCAGATGACCGACACCGACGTGATAAGAGAGATTATTACGATTCAAACGACAGTTACAAGAGTGACCACAGTAGAAGGGTGCCTGGCTTGGTATCAGACCCGGATAGACGTGGAGGAACAGCTGATGATTCGATAAGCAGGGGACAACGAAGCACAATGGACCGTTACAACACGAGTTCCCATGCTGGCGTCGATATTATTCGTGGTAACAGCAGGGCAACAAAAGACGTACTCTCCCCGCCAACATATACACAACACGTACGTATGTTAGTGTTTAACTATAATTCGAAATTGTCATTCTTATTTGTTTTTAGGTATCCACAATTACTCAACATTACAACCCAATCTCACATAAAGAATCTTTGACTACAAAACGTAAGCGACTTCCCATCAACCCGACATTCTTAAGTATATTACCAGCATTAGCTGGCGTGGCTCTGATGGTAGCAGCTATCATTGTTGTAGATTGGAAGTTCAAGTTAACGGTGCTTTCCAACCAAAATCAAGATATACAGGTTAGCTCATTTGTCATGAAATGTACTGATATAACAGCCGCATATTTTCTTTGGGTGTTCATAATTGTTTTAATGTTAAATAGTAGAAGTCTCATACATAGCAAATACTGTTTATTTTTCCGAAAACCACCTGTTTGTTATAAGTATGCCTTAATATCAAGTATTTGACTTAATGTATCAAGTATTTGACTGTATTTTTGTATTTTGTTCATCAGGTGACCCGCATTGGATTATTCCAGGCTTGCTTTCAAACAATCATGCGACAACAACAGGTTGGAGCACCAACATGCTCAAGTGTGGAAAGTTTTAATAGCGAAGCTGGACAAAGTAATTTTTCCAATATTAATATAGTCTGTGGAGTAAGATGGGACATCTTTAGCACATAAAGTCCTTTATTGCCGAATCGCGCTTTAAACAAATACCAACGCTTTCTTAAGCGTAATTACGATATGGTTTTAAAATTCTTAGGTTGTTTTTTGTTTATTATTTTGGGCAAGAAAATAGAATAAAAACGTGTTCTATCTTACCCTAACCTACTATATGTTTATAATTAGTTACTTTAAATTTCAGACTGTATTGTGGCGATACGTTCACGACCAAGATATATATTTTTACTTTTATTGGTCCAGTGAACCTTTAACCATAGTGTGTGTGCCTATAGTAGCCCCTAATTGTGAACACAGTACGTTTATTGGAAACTATCAGCAAACCTTTAATTGTGGCCATATTTCCTCTATAGACTGTTTTCTGCCAAGTATAAAAGGAAATAACAAAATGCGGATATTTTACTGATTGAGCAGGGAACATGGGGTTGGGTGTCTCTTAAAGAGAACAAACATATAATATTAAGAAAGAGAAACATTTTTCTATATTTTAATACTGGGAGTAAATACAATTATCGAAAGAAACTAACGTTCTCGTAACAATATTCATGTTGTTCAGCAATCAGTGATCTGGAACAAGCAACACGAGCGATGCTCATAATATCTGCAATTATCGGGTTCGGAGCTCTACTTGTAAACATCTACCTTGGGTTTAACAGATGGGAGAGGGCACGGGGGGCATTGGTGGTTGGTGGATTTCATTTATTTGCTGGTAAGTTGTTTAACATATGAATATTTGGTTAAGGGTATATGATTTTTTATGAGCAAGAAAGAACTGGTGTAATTTGACAGCCGCATGAGGTATTGGATCTTCAGGTAATTAGTGCATCAAAAGATACATGGCATAAACTAAACTGTCTAATTGTAAGGTTTTTAAACAAAATAATCGTTAACATGCGTTTGTATAGGTTACTGCGGAGTTGCAGGTATGGGTTGTTATTCTTCGTTGATCGCATCCAGCACACAAACAACCACAATCACAATTGAAACTGCTGGAACATCATTCTATCTTGGGTGGTGTGGAGTTGCTTTTATGCTCACTGCTGCCACCATGTGCTTTTTAGCTCATTGTGCCAAGAGAAAATGATTCCACTATACGACACATTGCCAAAAGCAAAGATTTATTACCGTCCCAAATGATTTATGGTCGAACTGTCTGTTCAACTTTAAAAATCTTTATGTTCGTGCTGTTTAATCAATATTGCAACTACTTTAATTCTCGGTTGTCACTAAACTTGCCAAGGTATTGGCTTTATATAATTTTATACGGCAAACGGTATATAGCAAATTTATATTTTGTGCTTTTACGGTATAGTAGCTTTAATCCTAAAGGAAAAGTCAAAGTGAATCGAGTTCTTACTGCTTTATATAAACACGTTGTTCATCGAAATGCAGTTTTATCTTGTTTATTTTTAGTGTAGATATGTTTTAACATTTGCCGAAATATGCACAAGGTAACATTTTAATAAACGAAGTTTAATAAAAACTTCGTGCTTTTTTGAAGAACGTAAACAGACCCCACGTTACCTTCATTTTTGTGGTAAACTTAAAAAGCGACCGTTTTATTGATTCCAAAAATACTTTGCTTTTTAAAGCCGTACCAGTATAGGCGTACATATTCGTCCTTAAAGAGTGATCTCTAGCGCTATCCCTTTTTTCACTACGAGCTCCGTGATTGTGACGTAGGAACGTACTACTCACGTGACAGATTTATTCGTATAAAAGCGGAACCCGCTTTTTGTTTATTTTCCCAATTTTCGTTGAAAACACTGCCTCGCGCCTCTCTGAATGGCAGTGGCCACGCCTCAACATTTTTGTGACGTAATTTGTCACGTGGTGATACAATTCTCAATTTTTTCGCCACGCAACCTTCAAATCAGTTTTATGAATTTCACGGTGTTCGAGCTGGAATATCCTTAGTTATACCATAGTTTAATAAAGAAGTTGTTTTTATTAAACTATGGTTATACAGAACTGATTAAACAAGTAAGGTGTTGTTGGAATTAGAAAATATACACTCTATCTAATGTACATTTTGGTGTGTTTAGCCTCTCTAATATTTCAAGCAAAACGACCTAATCTGTTGCTTTGACAAGTGATGGATTTCTGTCGGATTGTGCGTTTACTGCTTCGCATGACATTGTCCTAAATAAACTTACATGCTGTTTGTACGTCCAAGGGAGCAGTGACGTTGCAAGTAACCGAATTACTGCCGCGGTAATTTGCCTCTGGCAGTATTGAGACAATTCTTAGTTCTAAACACAGCAACAGTGAAATCTGTACTGTAGTTTAAAGCAAGTTAGTTACTGTCAAGATTTTCTTTATTAGTTGTTGTTGTTTGACGAAGCAGATGAATTGGATGCGGGCAAATCCACAAATGCTACTTATAGTAGTTATGATGAGCGGTAGTTTCATAATTCTGGCACATTTTAGTTTGTACAGAAACAAAGTTATTCAACGTTTTATGCATGCCAGTCGAGGTAACATACAGAAGCAAGTTGCAATTGAAGAGTCGCCATACTTAAAACGTAACAAAATTATGAATCGTGAATCTCTTGCTCGAATACTTCGCTTGAATTTTGAACAAAAAAATGAAACAAAACCAACGTCTAGGAAATGCCATGTTGCTTACGCCAAGTTAAAGGGATATATATCATTACATTTAATGACAGAAGAAACCAACCAAACGACATCATCGGGTAAGCCATAGCGGTTCTTAAGCTTTTAAAACCTGCTTTATCGTTAATTTAACAAATAGAATTTTCAGTAATGTTGCTTAAGTATAATTTGAAAGTGTTAAGCATTGGTCTATATTTTATTATTCAGTACAGTTTTTTTGCTATTATGCCTTTTAAGCAGGTTTTAAATAGTAATACAAATTAATACACCCCTGTTCACCTCATGTAGGGTTAACATGGCCGCCAACGTTAAAATATCTGGACTTTATATACAAGGACTTGGAGCATGGTGGTGTGTACAAAGGACCCAAGGAATGTAAATGTGCAACTAACTATGCTATTATTGTCCCTTTTCGTGACAGAGAACAACATTTAAGGTCGGTATGGTTTGTAATATAAATCATGGTTTTCATATTCGACAAGTATATACAGTAAGGTGGGGGAAGATGATAAACCTTTTAACTCTATGTTCTCGTCCTATTTAGTAGTAAACAAAGAACATTCATAGAATTATAAAACTGTATCGCACGACTCCCATTTACCATTGTTAATTCTTTAAAACACAATCAGAATATTTGGATGTTATGTAGTAAATGTGTTCCATCTTCCCCCGCCCTAGTATATACATAATTAAAAAGTTGTTCATTTGTTGCTATGAACATATAAAATGTATATTTACAAATGTACAGGCATCGTAGATACACCTAGCAGCTATAACTTTCGAAATTCAAAAGTTTTCACTAATACCGGAAATGTGGACCATACATCGCATAAGCAATGGGTCACGGATAGATCATCAATTATGTTATGACGTTTGCTTATTAATGATCAAGTTAATTTGACAGATCTAAATTTACGTCATGCTGTTTTGTATTTGCCCAGAGGGTCTAATTTTTGAAATTTGGATAACAGCATGTCATGTCCTGTAATTTTATAAGTGGCTGTTAAAACATATATACGATGATTTTAAACAACATGTTTGTATATAAGGCTAATGGCTATACCATAGTAGAATAGTGGATACGGTATCCCGACCGGCTCATGTTATAAAAATTCCCTGTATAAAACAAAGACTAAGAAATTATAGTGAAGTATTCGAGTATTAACCAAAACAGCCCAGGGCATTGTTGATTGATGATAAAAGCTCATTAAAAAAGGAATTGTGACATGGGTAACGTTTTTACTCGATATGAATGGATGAGTCAGTCGCACAGTATGTTGCATGCAACTACTATATAACGTGACTCATTTTGACAGTTTTGACTTTTGGCTGATGAGTGTATGTTATTAGCAAATTGAAAGTGTTTTACTCAACCAATCACATGTAGTCGTAATCTTGGGTGACATAGTTTGCATTAAAGTGTCTACTACAAATCAGCTTTTTATACATTCCTGTTCTATTTTAGGTTTTTCTTATTTTACATCCACCCTCTTCTTCAGCGACAACGAACCTGTTACACAATTATTGTGGTTGAGCAAGATGACGACAAAACTTTCAATAAGGGTACAACAAGGTGTTATAGTATAGGGGGAGACGGGACTTTTTTAAATCTCATTTTACAGGTTCTTATTTAACGACAAAAACGCATGTTGCAGCCTTATCACGCCACAACACAGCGGTGTGCGGCAAATACAGTTTATACTGCATGGTTTACTACGATACTGGATTGCTGTTTCAAACTCGCAATCTATACAAAGTGTCGGAAGTTTTAATATGACTCACCGAGCATTCAAAGGAAACATATTATTATTATGCTTTATCAGCCATTGAAAAAGTCGTAGACGAAATTTTTAAACTTAACAACAGCTATATTCGCCTTTATACCGCGCCTTTGTTGGACCATGGTAATACTGTCGAGTTATAGCCTACCTATTTTCGTCTATTATCAAAAACCGTAAAGGGAGATTTAAATAAAGTATTCCAACTTACCCCACCCTACTGTATTGTATAAAGTGCACAACACAAATTTAATGTTCTTCCAGGGAAAATGATGAACAGTGGTTTCCTCTATGCAAACAGCATCGGTGATTTTGATTGTTATATTTTTCACGATGTCGATATGATTGCAGAGAACGACCGAAATATTTACCAATGTAGAGGTACCGGGTTCATGCTTGTATATGAATAGCTTCATATTCTAGTGCGAATGTAAGATCATCGAGGAAAATTTGGGTATACCGAAACGTAATGTCTCTACATTGAACTTAATCTATATCGTCACTTCATAGGCGCATCCCATTCTATGCCGCAGTACTATACATTATACTATATATCTTCGTATTTTATAGCTATATGGGTGAATACAGCCAGCACATTTAATACGTAAATCGTTAACACAAAATAAAATTTGTGCAGAGAAAAAAGTTGCGCATTTAGTCTGGCAAATGGACAAATATGACTATGAGATTCCCTACTATGATTATATCGGTGGTGTGTTGGCATTTACCAAGGAACAATTCATTACAGTGAACGGTTTCTCCACCATGTACGAGGTAACGGTTATTATTTATTGTTAACTAAGCAAGCCGTTTTGGCATTTATATTCATGCGACTGTATGCACTAGTTTAAATCTATAGTAGGGTGGGGGGAGATAGGACCGTTTTCACTATGTTTTCTTGTCCCATTTGGTAGTAAAAAGAACATTTAAAGAATTCTTAAACCGTATCCTCACGACTCCCATTGACATTATTTTTTTAAATAGGATATTTGAATATTATGTGTCCCGTTTTACCCCACAGAACTATAATTAGGGTTTCTTTCAACCTTGTATTTGGTTTTATCATCAAATTTAAATAAGTTATCTTATATTCCAAGGGATGGGGAGGTGAAGACGACGATATGATGAAGCGAATATGGGCGAAAGGTTACGAACTTTGGAGACCGAGAAAAAAGAACATCGCCAGGTTAGTATAGTTGACTTGGGAATACGAATATTAATTGGAAATTAAGGAGTGTTGGATTAAGGATATCATCAGTGATAAGACAACAATTGGGGAGGTGTTGTTCACAACTATAGTTGGGTGAGGAAGATGGGACACCTTTCTATTCTTTTTCCTCATCTCACACGATTAGGATATTATGTGCGAAGGTGTCCCATCTTACCCCACAGTACTATTGGGTGACTGACTACATAGAGTTAACTTGTAACAATGCCGCCATAAATTATATGATTGAATGACAACGTTTATATAATTATTGTCAGCAAGTATGGAGTAATTTTTTAAATTTTCAAGATTCAAAATGATTCATCACAACCACGACAAAAGGAATCCGCGTATAGATGATTATCTGATGCAAGATTTGTTATTCTCAGCAATAAGTCGTCAAGACAGCGATGGTTTAAATTCTCTTCATACAGTTCGCACTGATGTCATTAAATATCCGAGTCACACCAGAGTAAAAGTTAGAAGTTGAAAATAATTTCGTTTTATTTATTTTTTCGCAAGTTGAATTTTCGTTTTTAATCAATAATAAACTCATTAGTCTCAAACTGTTGCAATAAGTATGTGACGTAACAATAGGTCACATGCGGTTATTTAAAATAAATTTCACAAAATTTGCTACATTTTCGATCCAGTGATGGGAATCAGGGGAGGTTATTTATAAATAGAAGAATAACAATTACTATTATGACATCATCACACTGATTAAATAAACCATAAAAAAATTTTAAAAAAGAGAAAAAATGTGTCAAACATCCAGATCGAAGGACCTATCCGAGCCAACGTCAGATGAGCCATAACATAAAGTTTCCGACCGTTCGTTAAATAAGGATTTAGCAAAATTAATTCGTTCACAAACTCTTTCCGCTAGCGCCTTTGAGTGACAGGTCACCTGAGGTTTTTTATGGCTTGGTATTCCATGGTGTTTCTAGTAATAAAAACAATAACTATTATTTCTCCGGCACCTTGGCAAAGTGTTTAGCGCGCCTGCCTGTAACCCAGGGGTATTTAGTTTAAGGCTTGTCGCTGCTCAAATTGTTGGCGTATGTGTCCTTGGGCAATAAACTTAACAGCAATTGTTCCAACCCAGTGGTCACTAATGAGGTGTCCAATTTATCAGACATACATAAAAAAAATTAACAAAATCCCTTCCTAAAAATAATCAGCTACAAAGTAACATACATGGTAACTTGTAAGGTGGCATGAGATGTATGAAGACCCATGTGATAACGACTATCGTTTTCAGGCCAAGAGAGGATAGGGTAAGTTACATTGATTCATTTATTTGCATGAAGTATCAAATGTTAAGTTATCAAAAATTGTTTATATAAGTAAATAAATGTAACTTGCTTTATCCTCGCCTGCATGAGAAAACAACAGTCGTTATAACAAAGGTGTTTTGTTTCAAACACCTCGTGAGTTACCAATCATATGTAACTTTGTGTGCGATTGAAACAGGCTAACTACTGTTTGTTGTATATTATGTGATTAAAACACAACAATAAACATGAGAACAAACTCACTGATTTAATCGTAAGCTCCAGTTTAGCACTTTCACCGCTCGAAGTAGATTGAGATGGTAAGACTTGCACGGACACCAAATCATCGTATCCAACAAGTAACCATACATGGTCGGGATCTGGTTCGTTCCCGTTTATAAAATAAACTTTCTTGCTTGTGATCATCACCTGTGCATAACATAGAAACAATATATTTAGTAATACCAACAACAAACCAACTCCTGAGATTCACATTATATAACAACATGCAAAAAAACTTCTTATATTAAGTTACATGAAAATAGGTATATTACTTTGTAATCAAAATTTGCCCACAAAATACATGGCTTTTCATAAATATTCAATTAAAGTTCTGGTTTTATGAATGCTGATACATTTTATGAGACTACAAGTAACAATTATGTGTGTTTGCAAAAATAAATTCTGCTACTGCAATATGTTTAGTGAAATAAAGACTTTCATAATTAAAGTCTCAATGTGAATTTAACATGAGTTTTAGATTACAACATAATCACAACAACTTACAAGAACATTTTCCTGAGAAGGAAAACTTAAAGTTGAATCTGCATAGAAGTGTTCGGAGAAATCGTGTCGATTGACGGAATATAAAACTTGTTGACCTTTTGCTCGTGAGAATGAATAACTTTGTAAACAACCCTGCAACATAAAGCTTGTGATCGGTGGAAAACATCAATGTTAGGATATGGTTACAGCACTTGACCATTTTCTATAATATACCAGATAATTTTGTGGGTATATGTTCTTGGCAAACAACACACTTTACAGCAAATGCTTCTACCAAGTGGTTACTAACTTATTGTTCAAATTATCAACAACACAGAAAAATAAACAGCATCACATTTATTTACAAATATGTTACGACGCAAACCTGAAAGCTGTGGCAGCATCTAGTTGGTCGCACACGTTGTGTTTGTTGTTCTTTTGTGACACTTATTTCACGAACTGCCGATGCAGATTCTGATGCCAGGTCCAACATACCTGTTCAAACAGAAGGCTCATCATTGTATTACATTGTTAAATAAAATTATTTATTTTAAAAACACAATTGTTTAAAAATAATAGAAATTCCCATTAAAAGGAAAGAAATCATAAAATTAGTAATTCATATTCATCAATAAAAATTCATCAATCTTAGGTTAAAACAAAGCCTATTATAAAAATCATCCTGAACAAGTTTTTTTTTATTCCTAACTTTGCATTTACTGATAAACACATTTGTAAACACTGAAAAAAATATTACGGGTAAAGTAGTTTAAACAAAATAATTCAAGTTTCATTATTTAAAAAGATATAACAAGATTATTCACCAGTGACAGGTTTGGTGACAGTTCCTATAACTCCCTTTGCGATTCCTTTAAAGAAACCTTTTGCTCCATCTTTCTGCGCCCCTCGTACTGGTTGTGTGATCACACTTGTTATGCCACCAATCACACCAGCCATCAAACCCTGTGTTGATGCGTAATATACATTGAGTGTATATGGATATGTATTTATACACCTTGTGCTTACTGTTAATAACACGGTTACCTTATACACCATGTACAAATGGTGCATTACTTCATTAATACTTTTAAAGTTATAACAATGGTATATTCAAAAAAGTCATAACACAGATACCTTTTCCTATACACCATACACTTGGTGTATTTATGAATCTTATTTTCACTTTCATATAAATATCAGTGTCTTCTCATCTAATAATTACCTGCACACCAGCCACAACATGACCACCAGCATCGTGAGCATTTTCTTGAATCATTCTTCGCGTTTCATCATATTCATCATCCATCGTGATCCCACCAAGTCCTTTTGATAAACTGCTGGTCACCTGATTGTGTATGGCGGTGGTGGTGGTGGTTTGGTAAAATACAAGTTTTATAAGAAGTTAAACAAATTTATTCATTGTCACTTATATAACCTTTCATAGCAAAGCAACTATAAGTTCCTCATGTGTCTGATTGTCAATAATTTGAAAATACTTTATCGACCGTTTTTCCCAACTATGCTAATACCATAAAATCTAAAAGCATAATCAGTTCATGCATTAACAGATATGCTCAAATGTGATCTAAAGGTACCATCAGAGTTTAAAAATACGAAACAGCTTTAAAAAATACTTTTTTTCATTGGTATAAACCTTTAATATTGTATTTTAATTGCTCACCTTTGCTGTTGAATTGGAAACACCGTGCGTGAAATGCATGATCATGTTTTGAAAGTTTCCCTTTGCCAAACCAGTAACACCTGCTTTCACATCACTTAACAAACCAATTGGATTTCCAAGAAAATCCACGGAACCCAAGATCATGGCAGCTTGACCCATCATCTGGTCGCGTAAGAACTGAAACGTGGACAAACATCAATTAAGATGAAACATTAACCTTTCAACGCATACCTTTGCTATTTCCATTAAAATTGAAGACAAAAATATCAAGTAAGCCACTACAGTTTTAAAAATTGTTCACCTACTTTGGCGTGTTGTTGATATAACTACGTTATACAGACAATCATTTTTTGGTTATTTTTAAATATGTTGGGTTTCTACAATGAATTACAATATCCAACTTTTGTTTAAAAAAGTTAAAATACCTTTGTAACATCTTTGAGAATAAAAGAAATATTTTCAAAAACATGATGTTTGGTGTATGACTTTATTATCACAGGGGCTCGTTCAAACTGAACCAGTGTGAGGTTAAGCGCTTGTTTCACAGCTTTAAGTTCAGGAGATAAACGAGATGCAGTGAACACACTCAGCTGGACAGGCATGGCTGATAAACGAATTGCTTCAAAATAATATCTATGGGTTGTTGTTGTGTCAGTTGACGTGTTCATTTCAACCTTTACAAAGATACTAAATATCATGTATTGAATCAACAATATAATTCATGTGACCACAATTTATTATTGTTTATTAGATATTATATATTTGGTTTAATACTTGAATAACAATTGCTTTTGTTTTCTCATATAAACAAACCAAGTTAGAAAAAAATAAAAACTCTTTCTTGTAAACTGATGTATACCAAAGTTTAGAATCAGGGTTACAGTTTTTACAAATTAAAAAAATAAGGTGTCATTGTTTCTAAATCTGATATATGAGTAGACGAGCCATTAGGTAATACAGGTTTTGGTAATGTGCTATGGATCAGTTGTTAAGAGTGCTTGCCTTGGAACCAAAAATTATTCAATTAGCATGATGTGGTAATACAGACAGGGGTATAAAATAAAAATCAGCTTTTATATAAAGAAGATAAAACAACTCACAACTTTTGTTTCATCCAATAATTCGGTATCTTGTTGTGAAGATATTTTCCCATAACCGATAAAATAAAGAAGTTTAAGAAGTAATTGTTCTTCAAGTTGTAAAGATAAACGCCCAACATCAATGTTTAGTGATTTGTATATTCCATACCTGTATGGTAGATTTAAATTTAACATAGATATTATGTTTACATTCCCATGCTTACTATAAAAACAAAATATGAATTTTTCCGTGCAGGTAAAATCGCTGTTGAACTAATATAAAAATGTTTTTGTTAAAGATAAACCAATGGTGCTCACTGCTTAAATAAAAGAGAAATATTCAATTGTAAATAAGTTAAACAAATACAACTCATGCCCAAAGTTGAGTTGCAGATTACTTTTACACAAGACTTACATTCTACTAGATGAAGCTTGTGTAACAGTGTGTATAGACACAAGTGGATCAGTGGATGACGATGATGTCTGTCGTGCGGATAGCATCACAGGGTATTGGCATTTCATTAGTTGGTTGTCAATCTGTAGAAAAATTGATCAAATATTATTGTTTTTAAATATTTAGATTGTTTTCAGGTTAAACTTTAGTTTAGCATAAGGCATGTGTAAAATAATTTGTTAAAGTTTAACCTAGACCCTAATTTTAACAGAAAAATAGACGTTAAAACACTACCTAACTAACATGCATTTTGAATGTTAGTTTTAAATGTTTAACGGAATTATAAAAATACCCACATCACAAAAAAAAATTAATAAAATGTCATAAAAGTTAAATTAACCTGAACTTTCTGCATTTTCAGAGTAATTGACTGTTCACCATGTAGAGAACTTATGTCCACAGTAACTCCATTCATAGTAATGTATATAAGCTCTTCTGGTGTGTTATTAACTAACGACACACCAATACCTTTCATCATGGAGAAGTTGGTGTGAAACTTAATGTTATTATGTGTGTGGGATTGAAGGATCGTCCAATCTGGTTTATGTGGTGTCAACACGCCTGCTCGCTTCTGTCTGTAAGCATCAAATATTTCAGAATAAATACGATGAAAACATCAAACATGTTTACTATTGAGCTATAACATGAATGTATTTAAACTCAGTAGACACTTATGTTGTATTCATATACCTCATGCTCACTGTCAAGCTATAACAATGGAATCTTCTTAACAGCATACACAGATGGTAATGAAACACAACCGTACAATTCATGTCAGATGACTCTGCAACCAATTTCATAAAACAACAATACATGAGATCTCCTCACCTGATATCAACAATCCTGAGAACTCGTGTTGGCCCGTCTCTTACAACCTTAAGCGACAACACTCCACTACCAGGAATATGTTTATGTCGTTGACACAACTCATGAGGAAGACAAACCCGACCTTGAGGGAACGAAGCAAGGACAACAAGATTTCCTGGTTTTAATTCCTTTGCCTGAAAAACCATGTTAATTAATAATAGTTTAAGCTTGATTAAATTTAAATTGTTAGGTACGTATATCGGTGACTAATATGTTTTATATGGTTTGGCTTAAACGTTGTACTACTTACAAAAACAGAAGTTTATGGTTGATTGTTTTTATCTGTATAGCTGGAGATTTGGATAACCAATAACCAAAGGGTCCATTAGGTTGGATCAATTTTGTTTGAGTGTATTGTCCAACGATACAGGCCTACAATAGCAGCAACATTAAAATTTAGCTATGAGACAATGTATAAAATTTGCCCTTTCCCATACACAGTATGATAATGACATAATAATCACCTGTACACATAGATTTCTATGCAGACAATGTAACCTTCCATGATCCTCGAACCACCACGTCTGCGTCGAGTTTCTTCGCTCATCTTTACGCTTTAATGAAAGGGGAATTCCCCTACCCAGGTCATCTTTGATTGCCATCTCCGAAATATCAAGAACGAAATAATTTTCCCTGTGGCTTGTTGATGATGAATCGTAACTGGGGATGGTGGGTTTTGTGGAATATTACAAAGCGTCAAGCATAAGATACAAATGGTGTAAGCCCATATGGATTTGTGTTTTAAAAATCAAGTATGTGGAAAGTTTTGGCATTTTTCTCTTACACCCTAACCCTGAGGCCCAGTAATGTACTTGATAACATATATTAATATTCTTTTTTGATGAAACAATTTTGTTTTAACCGAGTTCATCCGTTTCGGTAGCACAGTTGGTTAGCGCGTCTGCCTCGAACCCAGAGGTAATGAGTTCAAGGCTAGTCTATGATTGTGGGTGTATGTGTTTTTGTGCAAGACACTTAACAGCAATTTCTCCAACCCAGTGGACACTAATGGGCTGTTCAAATTATAAGCCATACATAAAAAACATTTAAAAAAATCCCCTAAAAAATAATTAGTAATTACCCACAAAATTACATACATGGCAAGCCGAGACAAGGTGTATAAAACAGAACACCCGTGTTATAACGACAGTCGTTTCCGGCTACACAAGGACAAAGTAAGTAACATACATATTTATAGCAACAAATCTGACAAAATGGGCATTAACCATTTCAACACTGCTCTATATAATGTTTAGATCACTATGTCATTTATATAAGAAAATTTCTCTGGTCAGTTTGTAAAAGACTGTAATATACTTGTTCATAAAAGTAAATAATAACATTCCGAACATTTTCTTATTAGGTGGAGCGCTCCCCTCATGGAAAATCCTCCCGTCACTTTTCATTCTCCACAGTTGAGATCTCTTTCCTCGTTGCAGAGGTTGGAGAACAACTTGTTTATCATCGGACACAACATCAAACACCAACACTTCATCTGCAAAGTCATTTATTCAGATTGTTAATGAATATATGCTGGAAAAATAATATAAATATTCTTAAAGTAGCAGTCCTGCAGATAAAACAATCACATTATAACATCAGTATGGTGTTTCTTTTAAGGTCCATCAATGTAGGGCCAAGATTAACAGCATTATCATACAAACGTTTTTTGATTTGCACCACATACACATTAACACATATGTATTTAATGTTCATTAAGACTTGAATCAATACAATAGACACACAAAAACACATGTATTAGATAATAATAACCTTGAAATACAGAAACTACATACAGAATTACCAAAACCAAAAACCCATCAAAATATTTAGTTGTGACTTACTATGTTTTGTTGACCCAACACTGATATAAATGTAATTGTCGTAATAAAGTTGTTTTTCTGAATCCAGGTCATTCATGTCAATAACAGCTTGTACATGGCTACCTGTGTTGTTATAAATGGTACAAGTTGATATAAAGGAGTGGTCACATAACCATGGGGTTGTTTAACTGGCGCATGTAAGGTTTTTAAAGGTCGCACAAGAACTAATAAAATGCCTTGAAAACTTTAAGAACCCCCTCAACTAATAATCAATTAAACAAATTGCATAAAAGAAAAAATTACCAAATGCAAACAAATATTGATAATTAATGAATTCACCTTTAACTTGGCATTGTAACTTCTGTGGTTTGCATGGTTCATCGCACGCGTATGCAACTTGTGATTCACCATCAACTTCAATCGTGTCTGTTGTGTCAAACTATAAACATGATGCAATGTTACTGAACTATATCTTGGTTACTCATTTGAAAAATGAGATTAGACCAGAGTGATTTAAACTAACCAGTGACATACATTAAAATGTTGTTCAAATATGTTGCTTTAAAATTCAGGAATTAGAAAGTATACATTAGATCTTTGCAAATATTATTTTATGTGGTACCATGTAACAACAACTTAATGCATCTTCATGTAAATTAACTTTATTTATAAAACTGCTTTATTATGAAACGCAAAATGCATATTTAATTAGTTTTTGTTCAGTTAACACACACATATATATTGACCTGGTTAAATATAATAGGTGCAGATGATATATTATCAACACGTAATGGTGGGGGGAGCATGGAAGGATCTGCATCACTCACACATACAGTGTATGTTGCATTGTTGAGTGTTACTTCAATATTAAGGAAGATACAATGTGGAGCAAGAGGATGGACCGCGTTTTCTGGAATGAACTTTAGTAAAATACATGACTGAAACTAATTTTGCAGGAATGCTTGAACAAAAAGTTCTGATGAAAAATGGAAAAGATTAAACATAGTTTAGAATAAAGATTAGTACACCTAGTTATCATACAAATCGTGGCTTCACTATATAGTTATATACACTTGGTAGTGAAGGCAGTGACTTTAAATCCACCAAAGCCACACATTCAATCAACTCACGATATAAGATAGTTGAAGGTTGCAATCTTAATGGAATATGGAAAGCATCCGTTCGATCAATGAGGAAACCACCCGACCATCGAACCATCGGTTCATCAGCCAATCGAACGCATAATAAAGTATCTCGATCAACTCGTGGCCAGTGGAACACAACACTTGATCCTATGTATGTGCACTTTATGTTAGGTTTGTATCTTTTTTTAAGCAGATTTTATCTTTGACACACATTTGTTTATCTTAATAAATAATAAACACAGTGACTTTTGAACTTATGGGTTAAAACAACATAGCTCCCTACCTGGTATAATGGTTAAATGAGTTGCATTAACAACAGGGTCCATTGGGTTGGATATTGTATGTCTCTGTGCAAAACTAAGTCGATTATGCTTAGTGTTGTTGAATAGTAAGAATCTTGGGGCAACAGTGACTATATGTGTGTGCATATATCTTCCCCAACCTCTACGAACACTGATGCCGATGCAAAACTCACGATTTGGTGTTCCATCTGATGTTATCTAAGTAATCACAAAAGATATATTTCAACAATGCCTCAGCCATATGAAGGGGTTGCAAAGGTTGCTACCTTCTTCAATTTAAAATTAATTGAATAAAAATGGAGTTGCGATATCTTATCTTAGAGCTAGTTATTATACTAAGGTACATCAATCAAGGTATAAAAAGTGGTGAATTTTATTAAAAAAATTCGCAGCCTCCTTTAAGAATTAGAACTACACCTTACTATTCTGCTTTGTGAAGTTGTTTAAACCAGACAATTCCTTACCGATACAATTCCTCTATATCTGCATTGTTTGTAAACCCAAAGGATTTTACATTACAAACATTATCCATACTTATCATGCATTACACTTTGAATACAAAGAGCAACGCATCAGTAGACGTTGATCAACCTTTATTGGTAGGCTTAATATAACAAACCATTCGTAAATTTCTTGTACATGATCCACCATCAGTTGAAAACTTCTCACAGAACCAAGGAGTTTGTTGTCCATGAGTCGTACCTCCTATCTGAGCCTTCTTACCAACCCTCATAGTGCATAAGTATGGCTGGTCACGATCAGCGTATGAGAATAACAAAGGTTGCAAACTTCGTGCTTCTTCATGAGCTTCATGCTGACCAGCAGCTAATGTGTTTGTACCATCTTGCTTTACAAGTATAGGTAAGCCTGTGTCAGGTAAGTATTAGCTCAGTCAGTGTAGAAATTATGCTATAACTGGAGGACACAAACATCATAACACCACTCAATGAAAAGTTAAACAAAAAAAAAACAATCAGAAAATATGACACATTAGATTGTATTTTTCATAAACCTAAACGTTTGATTACAATTTAATTTTAAAAAGCATTTACCAGTTTTATTGACGATCCAATATCCCGCCATGACAGAAATTCTCACTGAGCAACCATATCTCCATAATATCCGAACATTTAATATTAAAGTTGCGTTGTTATGATCTTTCAACAGCATTCGCATCTAATGAAAGCAACTTGTAAACAAAGATCTAAATTTATTAGATCTAAATATTAATATAACGTGTAATAAGACAGTAAGTAGCTACCGACAGTAATGGAAAATTCCGATTTCATTAAACACAAGGCTGGTCTATAATTTATTCCGTTTTCCATTGTAATAATATAATCAGTGTTAATCTAAGGTTGTCAGAGCAAAACAAAATTTACAAATCAAATAAAGCTTTTCTTAAAACTTTTTTATTCTCATTTTAACATCCCATTTAAATTGTGCAAAAGTAAAACAGAAGAGTATTATTCGATTTCATCCATGTCTAGTATTAATTGTTGACAAACGGTATAAACAAAAATACAAAATTGACTCACTTGAAAATTTTTTCCATTTGAAGGAATGACTAATTCTCTGCAAGTTTTAAAGTTTTCAATGAGACAACCAAGAATAACAGATGATTGAGTTTGTTGAACTGCTATTGTGTGGGGGGTGGCATCTAAACCAGGTTTCAATGTTCCTTCTACAGCTTCATTCTAATTATAAATAAAATAAACAACGTAATGCATCAGAATGATACTTGTGTAAACCGCTGCTATGCTCCATACATTATTTCAAACCTGACACGTTTAGTATACGCTGAATAAATCTTATATGGAAAAGTTTTATTCAAATATTGTGATAATAATAATAACATTCTTAACTAAAAAAAGGTAAAATAAAATTTATATTACACTGGCAGACACAACTGAATATAAATTAAGTAAAAAATAAAATAAAACTTTACATATTATTCAATTGATATTATTCTTGCCGCTATGTTGGATTTAATTACCAAAAAGGGTTTTTTTAAATTAATGAAATATAAAACGTACCTTGACATAGTAATACAGATCACATGGAAGAAGATTTGAAATAGTGATGGTGGGAAGGATGATAATTGTGTGTCCTGGAAGTTGGGGAATGATTTGAAACCCATCCTCTTGCTCATTTAATCCAAGATTTTCATAAATTTGTTCATCCGATGGAAAATCCTCACGTTGGATGCAGATCGAAAAACTATAAATATTTAATTTCTTCATTATATATTTATCTTCCTGTGACGGAGTAATGCGAAAGGTTATAACACCAATTGTCATATTTTGTACACCTCATGCTCGCTTACAGCCATTTAAATGACCTGATAGTGAAGCGGGTTAAAGCTTTTACTGCGACTAAAACACAATGGCATTGTGTCATGAGCTTGGTATCCTTTAGGTAAAAGTGAACTGCCTAACCACTGATCTCACAGCAGTAGTGAAATATTGCTGCATGCTTACAATTATTACCTACATACACAACACACATAATAGTAATGTGTCATATAAACTATGAACAAAAACAGTGATAACGGTTTACTTACAAAAATGAAGATTGGGATGTGATAGCTGGACATTCAAGCTGTAATAAACAACAGTATTAAAATTACCATACGACAATTAATGAGGAAGGTAATAATAATAATTTTATTTGTCTCTTAGATTATGGTAGCAAAAATAAAAAAACATTTAAAAGAAAAAACAAAAAGTGCGGTTGCTACACTTCAGTTACCATTGTGGATTGCTCTGGGCTGGACTTGGTTACAGGTGTCCATGTAACAGATGTTGAACTGAAGTGATGTTGAGATGATTTGATCTTTGGACGAACACGTATATGACTTGATGTGAGTTGAAGTGGAATGTACTGAGATTTCCCGGGTGATATGCTGCGTGTGGGAGGGAGGTTTAATCAAATATAAGAATGTCTGCTACTATGGCTTGGGCATTTGCATCAGAACCAAATAGTACCAGGTTTGATGCTTACTGTTGACACATGTACAAAATAAAAAGAATCGCCAAAATTGTACTTTCACCTTAAAGTTGCATGAGAGGGATCAAAAATGAATGTTCATTAATTAAATGCACATATTTGGTAAAGCATTTCAACACAAAAAAATATGGTAACAAAAAAGCAGGAAAAAAATTGAAATTTGCGAAAACTAATTTAGATTGAAAAAGAAAGCTACAAAAACTAAAACAAATATTTTTATTTAGGATTTACGTCGTAAATAAAATAAGGCACAAAGAGTTAAATATTTAACAATAAAACAGGGTTACCTTTCCATGGTATGCACTCCCATATTAGGCCCACCATCAAGCTGTAACTGCACAGGAACTTTCACTTTACTTTGCACAACAAGCGCTGATCGCACGGTGATCACCTTTTGTGCGCTGCCCACTAGTGTTATACTGAACACAACGCGAACGGGTTCCGGGATTCTGAAAGAGATTTTAATCTATTCGATTCTTGAATGTTCCTGAAACCACGTTTGCTTGGTTTGTGTTTGAAAGTGAATTTTAAAAAAAAGTTGAACTGATACTGTTGCAAATAAATGTTATGAAATATTCTAACAGGTGTGACGCTTACTATTGTGGGAGGTGTAAAGCAAGGTAGTAAATGTTTTTTGTTAATTCCGTGGTCGGTTGTAAATAATCAGCCATTCACAAAAATACACCTATAAGATACATGTCACTTACAAGTACATGTAGACAATACATAAACCCACTATATAAATTTTAATTGTTTTTTAATACTAAACATAAATATATAGAATATTAAGATTAATATTGGTTTCGTACAAGTTGTACAGTACAATTATAATGAACTAATTTAAATATCACATAAAAGTTGTAAACATATCACTTACGCATAAACAGTTGAACTTTTGTTGATTTCCTTGACGGCATGTCTAAAGAACACACCCACCCTGCTCACTGTTACGGCTGCCAACTCTTTCCATTCACCAACTTTTACTCGAATCTATGACATCACATTCATTATGACATCATAATCATGTCAACATTATGACATCATTAACATAGTTGGGTTTGAAGCTCGATGCTACTTACACTGTGGTTATGTTTGTCCTCTGCTACACTTAGGAATAATTACCACCCCTGTGGTTACAAATAAGTTGCCCACCTTACTTAATAGTAAGGGCAGGTGTATTAAAGTGCATGGTGTTTGGAAAACAAGCCAGGTTTGCTTATAATACTAAATATTCCCTGTTTAAATAACCACAAACCTGATGTTCTTTAAGAAGTGGTGTTCTTTTATGTCTTTGCTTTTCATGAAACAAAGCAAAATGGAAAGATGATTGCTCACCAGGTTCTAATACTTTCCATGTACCAACACTAGCTGTAAGGACCAGGTTAAAGGTTTAATCAAGTATTTTAAGTGTTAAATATTCAGTGGAATCCTTGAACAGTTGTAACAGAATTCAAGAAAACCAAACCCCCACATAACCAATTTTAAAAGTGCATGTTCAATTTTTTGTAACAAACAGGTACCGCCTAAATTGTAACCTAAAAACTTTTTAAAAAGTTTAAACAAATTAAATAAAGCACATTGTCAGTGAATTAATACACAGACAATTGTGCAAATATGAAAAGGTACAAAAAACACAAAACACAATTTTTCCCACATACCTCTCTTATTGTCAGTAGAAGTTGTAGATTTGATGACAAATGAAAGTTGGCAACCGGTTAAATTTCTCAATATATACGGGACAAAGGGATTTCGAGTTTTTAACTTTTGTGTTGCAGGTTGATTGTTGATATCAACATAATGTTGAATCCATGTTGAATGAGTTTTCTTGATAGTTTCAATAAGTGTGCTTGTAACACTCAAGTCAAATCTAATGCAAATATATTTTAGTTGTATTGTTTTTAACAAATCACTTTTGTTTTTAATCCAATGAGAAATCATAACATTTTATAAAAATAAATCCCTAGTAATTTGATGTTTTATTCACCTATCAGATGTATCCAACTTCATCCACCATTCTCCCATGTTATGATTAGCGATAATATGCTTCCACTCAATAACACACCTCCATGGGTCAATGAAGGGTTCCCACAATGACAGAACTCTGAAACAGAAACAACATTGAAAAATCTTTTAACGGCTCATCTGGTAAGAAAAATAGAAAATAATGAAATCTTGCTGGACGACAGAAGAAACATTGGAAATTCGCTACATTTTTTTTAACCGAGATGAGTCGTTTAAACATTATTTACATTATGCATGGTAGCAAACGTAACAGAAACAAGATAAAATTATGATGGTTGCATGTAAAACAATAAAACCTAAACATTTTCAACAACATCAGTAAATCTAAGGTTTTTCAATAACACTCACATAGAAGAATGCATTTTATTTGTTTGTTTTTAATGAATATTTGCAAGAACTTGCAGCTTATTAGGCTTTTTGTATGTTGCGTTTGACAAAAACACTTTTTGTAACACCTTCTTATCTGTTTTTTTGTACGAAATTATCACATGTGTTATCACCTGTTATAATATTCAGCGGATAGTTTAAAACTTGCCGATCCAATTTCTCCAAACAAAGTATCGGTAAACTTGTTCATCATATGAGTTGCGAGAAGTTGTTTTATCACAAGTTGTTGTATCGTGAACTCAGCTAATGGAACGTCACAATCATCACCACAATCATCAATCAAACACAAGCGTGATGTGTCAATATGACAACATACACGACTCAAGTGTAATGGAAGCTCCTTATTCTTGCTCTATTAGGCAAGAAATTCTAATTATTCATCTAACATAGTGATACACATGTGTGTACAAGGTACAACTATACTCATATCTAGATGGATGAATAAATAAAAGAAACATTATCCTCCCATGGAGGGGTAGTCAGTTCAATATTCCATTTCATACGCCTTGTGTCTGCTAATCCTTCACAAACCATCTAACTTTGTGGATTTTTGTTTTTATGATCATGAATGCAAATAAATTTAAACATGCTGTTTTATTACTTAATATGTTATAAAGTATATAAACATGAGATACCTTATATGTTGGTTGTAATGTAGCATGTTCCATAAGCCATCTCATACTCAACTCTTCATCTCCACAGTGAACACTCAATGCATGGATGACATCAGCATTCGAATAACCAAGTTCAACCAGTTTAACAACAGAAGCTTGCGTGTATTGGTATGTTGATGTGTCATGTGACGTCGAGGGGTGATTATCTTCATCTGCAATAATTTTCATGTTGTTTATATAGTCTACACATTTATTTATGTTACGTCCACTGTACAGTTATACAACGTTTTATACAACTAATACTCACCGACCTAAATTATAAGATTCTTCTTGTAGTTACAAACCATACGTACTTTATGGTGACTTGTACAGTAAGCATTTAGTGTATTCAAACGCTTCAAGCTTAATGTCAATTTATAACATGAATGTGTTCCAATTAACCAAACAAACATAATATAATGTATTCACATAATCTCCTAATATTGATCACTGGGAGTTGCTCAAAGTAGTCGAGTCATTATTATTAAACATATGAATAGAAAATACTTACTTTTGTTTGATAATTGCATTGGTAGTGACTTGAACACAGCAAGTATCAACATGACATCATTAAAAGAAACTCTCATGTTCAAATCAGGAACATAGACATCTAATATATTGCTGATAGAAAACATTAAAATTTTATTTATTTCATGAATTATAAAGATAAAATCAAATTATAACAACAAAAAGGAGAAGAATCAGCAAAAATGACAGGTATTAAAATATGTTATGAATAATCCATGAGAAAGTAGCAGTTATAAAGTGGGATTAATAAATACATAAAATATTAATAAAAACAACTCATACATCAGATAGCCTTGAATCAATTTACATAAAACTAAAAAGATATCAAAGCAAAACAGCCATAATAATATACCTGTTTAACCGATCGTTTAATGTTTCACTTGGTAGCAGATCACTTTGTTTAAGTTTACGAACCTCAATACTTAAGGTGACTGGATCTATTATAGAAAGAGCAGTCTCTTTTTCATTGTTTAACTGGCAAGAAAATATCTAAAAAATAAAATTATTTTACTAATGATTTATGTATAAAACTTAGGAAAGTAGAGCTAATATTTCCTAATTACAAACTCTATTTGTTGTTTTATTTATGCCTCCAAAATCTCAAAATTAAAGGTAAACAAAACATGGATACAGAAACATAAACCACCACGTAGTTGAAGTAAAAACTAAACATTTAAATGTAATTAGAATTACATAAGTGTCATTAAACGGCGCCGTGGCGTAGTGGTTAGCGCGCCTGCCTGTAACCATTAGGTAATTAGTTCAAGGCTCATCGCTGTTACCATTGTGGGCGTATGTGTCCTTGGGCAAGACACTTAACGACAATTGCTCCAACTCAGTGGTCACTAGTGGGTTGTCCAAATTAGTCATACATAAAAAAAAGAAAAAAATCCAAAAAAAAATAATTACCCACAAAGTAACATACATGGTAACTCGTAAGCTAGCACGAGGTTTTAAACCCGTGTTATAACGACTGTCGTTTTCCGGCCACGCGAGGAAAGTAAGTTATATTCATTCAAACTTTAAAAAATCCTAAAATAAGTTTCATTCAAACAATACAGCAGTAAACTAATTATAAACAGCATTTTTATTTAAATTGAAATGTTACAAAGGTAACCTTGAATAATAAAGGCACAAGAGAGTTTTGAACAAAAAATATACAAAGCTTTTTGTCTCAGTTACAATAGTTAAGATAAGAATAAAATGCTAAAAAAACAAATGAAAATGATACACAAAACGTCCCCAGCCCTATTAGATTATTATACAAACCTCTAAACGTTCCAGACTGCATCTAAATGGAAGATCATTTGTTACAGAAGAATTATCAGGCGCATAGTTGATAACAGCAGTAGATCTCAATATGATTGCATCGGTTTCAACGCAAGTCAAGTTCTCAAACATTACAAACTCTGTCTCAGTGATACTTAGTCTCATGTCAGTGTTACGAGGAACTGGGTTAAGTTGACCTGACTGTAAAACGAAGATTATTTTTAATAATGACAGATATTTTATGCAAATATAGTTGTTAGTTAAAATTTGCGAATTTAAAACACCAAGAAATAATTTTTGTGACAATTTACTCAAAGTTTAAAAACTTCACATGAAATAATACTTTCCAGAAAACTAATAACTTAATTTCTTAAACATTTAATAAAATGCAATCCATGGAAATATTGGGCACAAATGCCAATATGACATTCAGCTTTCACTAATCAACTAATGAAAAGTGTTCCAATTTATAAAAATGTTTTTATTTTAACTGTGGACAAATCAAGAAGATCTAAGCAACTCATGATTGGAATAACGTGACAACAGCTTTCTTACATTGTCCAAGTCTTGTTGGTTGCCCGAATCCTGTTGACCATATTTGGCCATGAGTTTTGCTGTTTTCTCTTTTAACGCAATAAACCTTTCTTGATCTGGATTATCAAGTATGTAGTGTTGCATATCAAGCAACCAATCCAATATAACAATCACGCGCATACTGTTCAACACAGCAACAAACTCAACACAATTAGGACCAGATCTGTGGGTAGTGGTTAGGATAAGAATAGGAAAATTTATCTCATGTTTATTAAAACAGACATTCGGAAGTTCCCTACACAATGTTGGGTCTCTTATTATTAGTACAAATTCTGAAGTAAAAGTAACAGATTTTATGCATTCAGTGGCTTATAGTTGTGAACATTTTATTAGACAAATAGATCTAAGATTTAACACAATGTCTATACGTCAGCCATATTTTACCCGTGGGTTGGATTTCCCTGTCTTAAATGATGCATACAACAATCACAAAGGCTGAGGACAAATCTTAGGTAATAAAAACAAATCACCTTTGAAACAATTCAAACTGCAGTGAAGTTTTCGTTTCATCTTTTGATTTGTTCGTTGTAGTTTGTGTCGGGCCAAGAACGACTGTTACAAGCGACAAGTTTTTCTCTTTGGTCGAGGTCCAGCGTGTATCATGGGCACGGAACGCCTCACACGACAAATTTGCCGTCTTTGTGTTGTTTGATAACGCACGGTATTCAAGTACGGACTTTAAAAAGTCCAACCTAGAATAAAAATAGAACATATATTAAGGAAATTTATTGGGTGGATAATAGATATGTAAACAATACAGTTTACATGATAGACCATCAATTAAAACAGCTCATGTAGCAAACTTAAGTTAACTATATATTGTCAAGCTTTAATGAATATTTTTTATAATAGAACCAAATAAAGGCAACTTGAACAGGACATATAAAATAGAGTTTGACAACTTTTTGTTCACAAATTAGAAAAAATTTGTGACAAACATATCGTAAGTTCCAAATGTGCTGTATTACTTTAAAGTCTGAAAACCCCTTGTGTTGGATTTGGACACTAAGCAACCGTGGCCCAAATCCAGTAGGGACTATTGGCTTATGGAAGTTATTAGCTATACCAGGCGTGCCCAACCTTTTTCGACCCAAGATCTACTTTTCAACTAACCAACTGCACGCGGTCTACCAGCTAGCGTCAACGTATGCCGAAATATCTCTTGTATGCGTTTATCTCCTGTATAAGCAACTGCAGCGGTTCAATGAACCATGCTCATGGTTTTAACTTATCAGCAACAAAACTACTTTTTACTACACAAATTTCAATGACTTCGTTACCAAAACTAACTGAAATGTAACAAACGAAAAACCTCACACATACAATTGTTGCGTCACACCTCACACGTCATCTTTAGCGGAGCTTAGTTGTGTTTTTGCAGGAAAATCCCTCTCATAGCCCCGTGTACCGTTCTAAAGTGCTGCTCCTGATTTGCTTTTTTTGGCCTACGGTACCGTTGCGTTGCATATTAAATAAACAGACTTTGAATACGAATAAACAGGAAAAAATAATCGTCCTCCTATTTAGCGTTAAAATGATAAGTCTTGGCTCGTTATCTCTCTGCCATGCTACTAACGTTTGTTGCGATCGCTTGTCAAAAGTCGGAAAGGATCAAAATTTTAGGGAATATAGTCAAAAATACTTAGTTTGAAGCACAGAGAGCTACTAGTGTACAAATCATGCAGACCAGGCTAAGGAAATTATTGTAAAATAATCGCTATTGTTCCGATTGTTACGTCATAGTTGTTGTCATCTTGGATTTTTTGCCTGCTGCCGCACAGGTACGCCCTCTTAACACGGTCCGTATTTTTTGTACAAAGTAGTGATAAAATTAATGATTTGACAATTATAACGCCACGGCAGATTTTTTTTATTTTTTTTTTATTACACCTGTCGCGGTCGACCTGAGATAGGTCCGCGGACTGCCGGTAGACCGCGGTCGATGGGTTGGGCACGCCTGAGCTATACAAAAACATAATAGTAAAATTGATAACATATAGATGGGCAGCACGCAAAACAATTGTCCCAACTTTATTAGATTTGTCGTAATGTTTACCTTCCAAGCGATTGTTCTGCTTCAGTTGATGTTGCGTGTCGTTTCAACAACTCAATACTAACATTTGTTAAAGTAACATCAAGACTTAACTGAGTATATACGTCTCCTGTTAACACCGTCTGCAATTAAACAGTGATAATTACCTTAACCAAGGAAATGAAACAACTTATACTTGTAACTCAGATGGTTGTAGAAATGCAGTTGGTTGTGGAAAGTCAGGGATGGCCTCACCAACATTATGGTCCAATACACCACGTATCAACCAATATTGATTGTGATCAAGTTTGCAATCCACTGAAGATAGCTGGGCACTTAATGCAGTATCAGGCACACCATTGTGGGTGATTTCTTTCTCCAAGTTCCTTTCCAACTGTTATTAATATTAAATTAGATCAGACTACTACAAACGATTAGTTTGTTTGCATCAAATATAGTGCTTTGACAAGCCAAATTGCAATCTATAAACAAATCCAATGCAAACTATTACATGAACTATTTGGTTTGTGCAAACACAAACATAACAACAATAGAAATACAGAATTTATTTCGTAAAAATTACAAAAGTATAATTAGATAATAAGTCATACAAGCAGGAATAAAAAAGAAACAGTCATCAACTAAATAGTGTGTACACCACCATATGGGGTAAACTTTATTTTCAAAATAGGAGAAGCATATAAAGTAACAACGTTGTGCAATACTTGTAACTTTAGTTGAACTTTTTGTGTCAATAACGGTCGTTTATCCAGCACTACAGTGTACGATGGAAATACAAGAGTTTCATTGTCGTTTTTTCTAGAACGAACATTTATTTTTTATTTCTTTTATTTCTATAGCAAGTTAAAGCAATATGAACTAACGATCATTGTATCCTTACAGAACAGTAGCCATTTCTCCTAAAGGATTTTTTCTCTTCAGTGCGGCATAATTAGCTGTGTTGCAGTTACTTTATACATTTTTTTTATTATAAATTGTAAACAAAGAAACAAAATAAAGTCATGTTTCTTGAATAGCAATGTTTTTATTGTAGCAAGCATTGCAGTAGTAAAGATGAAATTCAACGCAATTTATAGCAGACAGAGACAGTAGTTGAAACATTAAAACATACTTGATAATTTCATGATGATGTAATGCAGTGTATAGATCCATATCCACCAATGTAACATGAATAACATCAAGAACACACGCACGATGAGATGTACCGGATCTTGTCGTCTTAAACAAATATTTTAAAAATCTTTCATTACATTTAACAAAACTGAATCTTTATTTAAAAAAAAATGTTCTCAGGATTCCCATAAACTGTATTCTCACGACTCTCATAAACTGATACTAAATGTTTAAAACGCGGTCAGGATATTTGGATATTGTGTGCTAAATTCCCATCTTACCCCACAGTACTATATTTAAATAAACCAACAAACAAACTTAGTTACTTGTTGTAACTCATTTGAAACAAACAGCGTTGAAACATCATGTCCGTTGTCGTTTGTTGAAACGTTCCTTGCAGAAGACAGTGTGCCAACTTCTCCATTCTTCAGGAATTTATTCTTTACAATTATACGACCTTACAGGAGAAAAATATTAGACACAACTAAATGTATATATATGTACACTTGTATGAAGTATTGCTCATATTTTCACGATAAAATTTGCTTAGTTTTCATTTAGTGTTTAATTAATATCATAGATAAAGTATAAAATTGATAATTTTAACTCAAAATTTAAATAAATGTAAATATGATTTACATCATTGCTTCTTAACGCTAAGTCTCATTTTATTTGTTAGGACTGCTATTATAAATTCATTCAATTTTATCTTATTCATAGTTTACAAAAACTAGGTAAGATATAGATTAGACAATTATTATTGATATTAGGTTAAAAGTCGCATAAAGTGTTAAGAAGCACATGATTAAACTGTATCATGTTAAAAATTTTGTAATAAATAGAATCTTTTTAAATAATAGACTGACAATGTAATTTAAGCGGCAAATGCATCTCTAATAGTTGGTTGAACTTGATTTTCGTCTGTTACATTTTCGTGACACCAGATTTTTACCATGTTACACAATAGATTTTATAATTGTTTGGTTGTGAAACACATAACTGCATATAAAGATATATTACCAAGGTTTGCCACAACCACTCGATGCGTGTGACTTGATTCAGGGATAAGAATAATTGCTGGGCCAGTTTCAAAATCCAAAGCAATCCTTGCCTGTCTACAAGCAGCAACACGAACACTTTGACCAACGGAGGCAGCTCGCATGCGTCCCAACACCTTTAATGTATCACATGTCAACTAACATATCATGTTATACATTATTTGTCCATTCTAATCAAATAGTAATTAGGAATACCCTAAATAAATAAGTAAAAAGAATAATTAAAAACATCAGCAAAAGCAAGTATATAAATAAAAGATATGGCTGTTAAGTTTAACATACAGGGAACGTTTTGTGGTCATCTATTTATAATTGTGTGGCGGGACAACTTGCAGTGGAGGAGCAAATAAAATTTATAACGCATTTGTGTCCTACTAAATGCATACTCAGCTAACTTAATATTCTAAATTTAGCAACCTATTAAAGTATGTGTATTGTTTTTTAAAAAATACTTTTCGGTTTGTGAGGCAAGCAATGCCTCAGTGTATTTCCCCCTATATTGCTAGATATAATATTAATGGAAGAATCTATGAGTTTACTTACTTCTTGCAGTTGTTGAAAGTGCTGACAAAAAGCAATGGTTTCGTTTTGAAATCGTTGGGTGTGTACATAACGTATGGAAGCCATTCTTAACCTGACACTTATGTCAAATGATCGCTCCAAGTTATAATCATAATCATCAAACCTAGATAATATAAACAACTGAACATGAGGAAAAGTGTATGAACGACACTTACATATCCGCATGTGGCAGGGCAACAACAGTAGATATACCATAAGTTACTGTTCGCATTTGTAACTTTGTGGGTGATTATTGTGCCTTTTTTACTGTGGGGTGACAAATGAGACAATTCTTAAGGAGCTACTCGGTTGGAGCAATTGCTGTTAAATGTTTTGCCCCACAAAATATATGCCCTCAATGGTAGTAGCGACGAGCCTACAGCTAGTATCATGTGTAGTTTATTATGAAACAAATACAACGCAAGAAACAAGACAAGAATGTAATGTATACAACTGACTATTGAGTTAAAGTAACTGTCAATTAATTTTTGCTCCTATCCCTACTTGATACTTTAAGAAACCATATTATATACTAACTTAATAATGTCAAAATCCAAGGCTTTGTCTCCGGTAAAAATAAAACGTTCTTTGAATAAGAATCCATTTGGACTTAAATCTGAAACTGCCAACCCCCCAAGTTGACCATTCACTCGCATTCTCCCATCTGTAACGTACAAAGAATGTAACTTGCTTTATCCCAGTGTGTTTGAAAATAACAGTCATTATAACATGGGTGTTCTGTTTCATACACAATGTAACTTAGTGGGTGATACACACTAACAAATATACATTTAATATCCAAAACAAAAGCAATTTATTGTTATGTACAGGAAAACTAAGTAGGTAGCTTTGTCTTTGTTTATTTTTAGGGGTAAACATAATATGTATATTATACAATTCAATAAACACAAGTTTTCTTTTTTGTGCGTATATGTACGTAAAACTTATATCTATACACAAAATTCCATAATCTCACTAAGCATGACACCAGGTCAATATCTTGAACTTTTACTAATAATGCCAACCTTTAAATAAAAGAAACAAATTGTCACTGTTTGTAATTTTATACAATATAATAAAGCATGTTGTTACAGGTTTAGAGATGTTATGAACACCGCAAAGGTTGAAGCTTACAATTGAAAGCTAATAATTTTAAGTTTGCAACCAAGTCTTTTATAATCTCTTTGCCCTTTGTCCAAGTGTTTAGTTAATAATATAAAAACAAGGTTAGTTTGTTTTTCCGTCATGTTACTACCTTTAAGTTGTGCATGCAGCATAAGGTTGGTGATATCAGCTCGTAGTAATTCATATTTTGTCTTCACAAACATTAAACTAAAGCGTTTCACATTGAAATCAATTTCTGAATTAATATGAACATCTGGTTGATTCTCATAGAATGATCTGAACATAAATATAATGAGATGTAATCAACTATATTTATATTGTATATATTTATTAAACCAAAACCTTATTCCTTATTTAGTTTAGCTTTAAAATTTAAATGAATGCTTTAACCAGACACGTCACAATTAATGTAAGTTTACTACATTCTGATCTTGTATTTTAACTGATTCAAATATTCTGTTATCAAGAACCAATTCCAAGCTTTTTGTTAGCATGTTCGACCGCACCTGACTTCAAGTTGATGCATGGTCGGGAAAGTTTGTTCCGTTTCTTTATCTATTCGATAAGTTTTCTTGGGGGAAGTTCCAATTCCAAAGAAGTCAAGTAACACCACCCATGTTTCAAGGTTCACCTATATACGTACAACATGTCTCTTATTCAAACAAATTTACACATTTGTTATTTAATAAATATACACTTAAAAAATTAGAAATCTAGGAGTAATGTGCCAATGCTGGCATTTATCCCAGGACCCAACTTATGTATTAACATTATTATTGTGTAATTATCCTTGGTGGGGCAAGTTAAGAGTTATCACACAGGGTGTGTTATAACAATATTTCGATTACAGGTGTCTTATTGCGCATCATATGTGGTGGCATCATACACCACTTCGTTTTTTTCTGCATGGCTATTAATTTTAAAAAACACATGACCATACTGTATGTGGTATTAAATCAACCGTCTACGTGTTTATGCATATTTTGCCTGTCAGTCATTCTATGCAAAAATATAAAACACAAATTTTATCACATTAGGTACAAACAAAGAACAATGTTATTAATATTATATTAAACATAATATTACCTTGCAATCCAATGAATTGAAGTCAATATCAATAAATCTGTTGTTT
The DNA here is from genome assembly GCF_009617815.1 of Ciona robusta. Lineage (NCBI taxonomy): Eukaryota > Metazoa > Chordata > Ascidiacea > Phlebobranchia > Cionidae > Ciona > Ciona robusta. Next base: position 1,721,410 of record NC_143241.1, on the reverse strand, counting down.
CTTCCATATACCACGTTGTATGCTTCACTTTTACCATCAATAAGAAATGCATTTATACGAACCAACTTGTCATTACATGTTTGTTCAATGTATGGTGTATCTTCATCTGCAATACATTGCTATGTACATTTCACATATTTATACCTTGGGTGTTTTCATACACAACATGCACATAAGTTATAGTCAAACACCTCAATCTAACTTCTAAATTATCTCTTCTTTACATATTTATGTATCAAATGTATGTTGCTATATTACATATACCGATGTACCTCATGTATTACAGCTACTAATGGTAGTTACCTTGTATCAAAGGTTCCTGGTATGGTTGCTCCAATGTTGGTAAGGACTGAGATAATTTGAAAGTGTTTGATGTGAAGTGTGGAAACACAGACGGACATGAAGTTGAAATATAATCGGTAGATGAATTGTCCTTTTGTTTAGTTTGTCGTGATGATACCACAATATATCTAACAAGACAGCAGAATTATAATAGATGTCGATATAGACATCGATATTTTTAAAGTATACTTAACATTAAATGCACGTAGTATAAAAACAAAAACAACATATTGGTTTATACAATGAAACGAATGTTTGTACCTAACAAGTGTGGGGACGGGTAAATGAATATTCAAGCTGATGTTATAATATTTTATTCCCATGTTAATACCACATTACACATGTATCTTATATACAGCAACTTTATTGTAAATTAAACACATATTTATCTATTTGTGTTATGAACCTGTTACGTGAACTTTCAGCTTGTAATAAATCTTCAATATCCAATGAACCAAGTGAGAAATCCACAGATGTGGCAAACCTGTTCTCTTTTTCATATGAAGCTTTAAATTCTTGTATTGTTACTTTAACAATTCCCTGTAACATTTATTTTTGGAAAAAAAACCACAATCCACTTTACTTTGCTGTAAGAGCACTAAACAAAAAATTGTAATTTTAGAAAATTGAAACAGAAATACATGTACCAAACTTTGATAATACCTAGTATAATAAATTGGTTATTGTTACAAAAATTAAAACTTTGTGTAGAAATTATAAGAACCTGCTGTCCATCACCAAGATCACCATCAAGTTGGAACATTAAACATGGGACAGTGAAATCTGCATGGAGGGGTGTGTACTTCCTTATTTGGGGGGTCACCTGGAGTTTAAAATATACAGTGTAAAAAAGTTACTAATTAGGGGAATATTGCAGAACTGTATTGAGTGATTAAACAATTTCATGGAAACAAAAGTCCACAATGGTTGCAGCAGTACGATGCATTACGTCTTATCCATTGTTACACCTTGTGTAACAGGTTGATCTTACCAAAGGTTCCTGTTGTTTTTCACATCGTGGAAATTCAAAAAGTGAGAATTCTTCATTTAGGCTTGGTTGGTTGGAATGAAGTGATGCTGAGAAATATATTTAATTTATGTTTATTATAGAAAAGTGACTTCAATTTAACTGTAAAGCTGATGATACCAAACCTTTTACAACTCTCTTTCCTTGCAACAACCAATATTCATGTGTTTAACTTTAAATTAACATCTTATTTGTATCTCTTTTTACATTAAATTAATCGCTTCGTCATCTGCACAACCTATAGTTCTGCATGCTGACGAAATCCAGTCCTGATTTTATCTAATTTGTCAACTTATGTTGTCTAAAAACACAAAAGATCATCATTAAATTACCACTTGATAAAGTTTGTCTTCTGTCGAATGTATTTTTGTATTTAGTTGATACATCTGGTGCAGAATGTGATAAATGGATTGTATGCGGATCAGCTATATCATCTATATCTTCACCATATGCGATATTATCAAGTGTCTTCAGTATTTGTTCATAAGCTGACTTGCACAAGCTGACTGTAGTAGCAGATGATGTGTGAATGGCAACCTTCATTTGTTTGTCTGATATTTCACCAACACAAGCGGTAAATACACCACAACATGACCTGTTCAAATATTTGATAAGAACATGTTCATGCCAAAACTACAATGACTTCTAAAAGCCTGGGTAGACGTTTTAATGCAGCGTGAAATTTCACACCACCATCTACTAATACACCAAACACACATGGTGTATGTGTACACTTATGTTTATGGACATTATAACATGGGTGACTTCCTATATAACAGACAGTCACACTACATTAACACACCTCATGCCTACTGTCAAATTATAACATAGGTGTATGTTCTAGCACAACACACACGCATGGTAGATGGCACCTTATGTTTATTGTCAAGCTATGACATGAATGTCTTCTACAAAAGCTAAGCATGATAAATTCACACGCCCCATGTCAACTTTCAAGTTGCAACAAAAATGATCCAAAGTCACTTACGAAACCCCATCAGTTGATTTCCCCCCCTCACAACAAGCACGGACATCAAATTGTTTACGTTTGTTTGGTACGAATGGTATTTTATCCACAGTTAGCTGTAGAGTTGTGTTATGAAGGATTTCAAAGTCTGTTGTTTCATTTGAATCCACACTTGAACTCTTATTTGCCAACCTGAACATATACTTGATGATTAATTGTTTCTTTAATCTACAATACGTACATACTTTTTTAACTGCGAGATATTAGCTCCGGGACAAATATTGAATGAAGTATTTGAAGCAACAACTTGTCTGTGAGTTCTCAGATTCATGTTCACAATGTTTATACGAAGTTTGTCCATTGCACCAACTCCACTGAAGTAAATATAAAGTATATTAATAATTAAAGTTACATAGATGATAGGAAAAACTATCTTATAATATTTAGATAAGGTTTATGTCAAAATATACTAAGATGATAATGTTTTCTTTACTGTTTTTACATGGTTCAAAATTGTTAATCGTGAATTTCGTACAAACTTGTTCAGTTGCCTATTCTGTATTTAAATCCACGAATATAACAAACGTTCAATACTAAAACAATGGCAAGGATAAAATAAATGACCGATATACCTGGATGGCTCATGTTGATTGCACACAGTTATTTCACCAAGGTTCGCCACCAGCAGTTCATAACTTCCAGCATACTTGGGTAAAGCTATCAATGGTGACTTGAGTTTCATCAAGAAATTGAATTTGTTTTTATCACCTTCGGTTGTGGTTGAAGGATTTACAGTGGGGTGAGATGACGGGGTTTCAACTGAAGGAATTAAAACGTAAGAGACCTATTTCTAACCGCATCGGTGGCATTACTTCGCACAGAAATCCCCTCCATATTTTTTATATATTTATTCTAAGATTATATATTTTTTAAGTTTGAGTGCTATCTGCAAATAAAAATTTAAATAAAAACCTTGGAAAATATATTCTTTGGGAGATTAGTGATCAATAACTTTAGTATTGCAAAGTATTTAAACTAAAATATATTTACATTTATATTAAATATATATTAACATATTGATACCTGTTGTTTTCCCCATCCTGCTATAATCAGATACTTTATCCATGATTGTACGTGCCATGTCTTTATATGCCTGTAAATAAATCATGAATTTGAATATACAGTGGGCTACTTTTGTTTAACAAGCACGAATAACTGCTTAAATTAATCGTTTTATACATGCAGATTGGTTTAATTGACATAACAAAATGATATTCAATGATATTCATATTAACAACAAAGAGATGGGAAATTAGCAGCAAAAAGTCAGTAAAACATCTAATAATACACAACTTACTTGTCTTGTTGCGGTTGTCATCATTTTATCGGTAACATTGTTCACCTCATCCACCAACGCAAGGATTTCCGCCACAAACCTTGGGCAGTGGATGTAACAAAATAAAGCAACTTCAAATTCCAACTTGGACTCAATTTTTCCAGCTAAGAAAATTAGTTATAACAGTTTCAAACAGTCATCCAAAAAATAAGATGTATATACAATTTCAAACAAGTTATATGTAATTTGGACTTACAAAAGTTGCTAAACACCTAATGACCATTGCTCCAAACCAATGATCACTAATATGGTGTGCAAACTTTCAGATTAAAAAAGAATAATAAACACAAAAATAAACAAGACTTAAGTGTTCCTTGATTTATGTCTCAGCAGCAATGGTTTATAAACAATTTTTTAATTGTGTAAAACATACTACCTTGTTGTTGCAATTCTTCCCTTTTCATTTCCACGGGAAATTGAAGACTTGAATGAGTTATAACATCTTCATTATTATGAGGCAACCTCTGCTCAGATTGTGAGGTAACAGTTTCAGTTAAAGTTGTTTGTTCGTTCATTTTTCCTGTGATAAAATTAAACAGAAAAGCTTTCTGTGTAGAAGGATCATCAAACTGGTCAAGCATTGAGCTAGTGTCTCCGATATTAAATATCTCAAGACCTTGTGTTTTCCATGTACCTTGTTCCACCAAGGTAAGATCTTGAACTTGTAAACTTTCTACTGAACCATTAACCACAACACTGGATTGTCTCTCCCCATTTTCCCGTCGTTCATTTTCAATGTTTCCAACAAACTTTGCAGTCTGTAACGTCACAGTAGCAACTTTTCGTCCGATAATTTTATCACGAGTGTGAACATGACGAAGTAATAATAAATTCAACTTTTTAAAGTCAAAATTGACATGGATTTCTGATGAGTCATTGTTTGAATTCAGCTGAGTCGTGCCTGCAGTTGACTTTAGCTTCCGTTCATCGGAAAGTTGGCTCTTTTTCCTCCGATGAGAATCTTCTCTTTGCGGAAACAAATTGTGAAGAAAACTCAAAAGTTTGGTCCAGCTGCTCACATTAAACACAGCATCAAGGTTGTTAAACTTGGCATTGACAATTGTCACTTCATTTGCATTATTCCCCTCCTTGTGTGGCGATCCATGCTTAAGCATCTGCAGTTGAACTTGAATCAAATATTCAACAGATTTCTCCAAATTTTGAGCAGCTTTGGTGAGAACATGAGTGGTAGTTGTGTTGTATGGTTCTGATGCACAACGTGCAACATCTATTAAAAATATTTTCAAATTTCAATGTTTCACACATCTCATAAAAATCACATAGATTTAATAAAAGTGTATTTAAATAAAAACAAAAGCTGAAAAATATATTCTTTTAAACACTTAAACTTAGTACATGAGATCAACATTTTCCTAAAAATTTAAAGCTTTTAAAAAAGAAGAACAAAAATTAAAGTATCATTATCATCTAGCACCTTTCCTTATATGTAAATTAAACATTATGTTTTTACTTTGTTTCACTGGATATGTTGCACTGTATGCGTGGTCAGGTGATGTTGCCCCAGAGTCAAGTATCTGACCACTATCCACATCCAAATATACGTTACGATGAGATGCCAATAATAATTCAAAATCTTTTCCAAGTTGCTGCATTACATCAACAAGCAGAAGACTGTAAAAAAACACAAATATTAAGAAAATAGATAATTATAAGTAATCGGTAATAAGTAATTGACTAATTGATCAACTATATATTAAAAATGGTGAAAGCAATTTCAAATATCACCGAACAGGTTGTTATGTGTAGGTATATTTTTAGTCGGCCCTATAAAGTACAACAAAAATCCTTGGTGTTGGGAAGTCTTTATTTAAAGTAATCTTTAACTGGTATACTTACTAAAATTCTTTATGTAGTAAGCACCAATTTATAAATATAAAATAAGTATATAAATAGAAATAACATAGAAAAATAACATAGAAATGAATCAATGATATATGACACACACTGGTTGAAACAAGAAGTAGGCTATACATTGATTTAAATACCAAACTTAAAAAAAAACATCACATACATAGATAAGAGTATTGGTGATTTCAGCTTAATACTTGGTTTGTTATACCCTACTATACAAATAATACAGAAGTAATTGTTGCCTTCAAAATGCTGCACATAAAGCGGTATTTTGAATTTACTCATTTTTGGGGGGAAGGTTTTTTTAAGAGCATAATATCTTGAGACTTTAATGAAATATGGAACAACACACACAAACAAAACACACCACACCTGTATATTGATAGTTCAGCTGAGGCATCAAAAGGTCGTCTTGAAAATATTGTTTGTACTCGATTTATTTGTAACACAGCAATAAACTGATTGTCAAGATCTTTTTCCAAGATAATTGATACCTGCAGAAAACATTTACATGTTTATACTTTGTATCACTATGTAAGTGATTTCTAATATTTTATACATCTGAATATACTAATTATCACCTTATGCCAGATGTGCAATGAAATAAATAATTTTTAAAATGTAACTAATATATAAGGTATGAAATGTATAACAGTATATTTTCCATAAACAGTAGTTCAAATAAAACTTTAACTAAAATACCCTTTTTTGTTACTTCCGTCCATCTACACTATATCAAAGGAAAACTAATTGTACAGAAAACTAACATTATGTTTATCAATATGATCAACACAGAAATTGGTTTACAAAAATGGCTGATTTTATGACTCTATCAATTTCATTTTGCAATCCACATCTTGCGACAAGTGTAAACTCCCTACCACGTTAATATTGGATGATTCGTCAAACCTGGTTTATTTTGAAATCACATTGTAGTTGTTCAGACAAAGCATGTTCCATCTCATGAGGAGATAAGTTCGTCGTTGGAAGGTTTCCTTTAGAAGTTTGTTGAGAAGTTTGTTTGGTTGGTTTATCAGGTTTGGAGATAAATTGGTTGAAGCACCATTTGATTGTTCGTACCTTAGAAATATAGTTTGTAAATAACAAATATTTGATAATCATGTAGGTATTGCTGCTTATTACCCGAACTGTGATCACACTTCCTTTCACTAAAGAGTTACTTGATAATAATAATAATGCTGAAAACTTTATATTCATAAAAATATTGATTAAACATGTGTAAGTTGGACTTGTTGTATATAAATAAATATATGTAGTGTTTGTGATGCATGGTTTTAATTTATTATTTGGTTTAAAAAGTGTCTAACCTAGCAAGCAACACCATGTGTAATACAAAAGTATGTAAAACACATACAAACCTTCATATCAGATATATGTAAAGTAAGATGAGGTAGTTTTCCAGCAACTTTCAGTGCAGGATACAGCGGATCATTCGTGTTTACAACACGACGTTGTATTTCTAAATCCACAGTGAAAGGTTCAATGAAATGAAAATTATGTCGACCACGATTCTTTGCAACATTCCACCATTCCATGTTCCTCTGTGTTACCATAACCTGCATAATTTATACAATTGTTAGCTTATTCCACACTATGTTTTACATAAACAGCAAATATATAGTTGTGTCTTTAATCATGATAATAAAGAACATAAAATTTAAGCAAAGAAAAGATGAATTAACAGCAAAACAAACAAGTTATGAATAAAATCTATTTTGGACAAGTGGAAAGCAGAAAATGTAGATATTCTTCCTTCAAAATTCTGAACGATCCATTGCATAGGTACATTTATAGATTACATAGCTATAGCATATATGACATTCACACTAGTATTAGCATTGGTAAAAACAATCTACTGAACCTGTAGGTTGGAAAATGAAAGATGGAAACGTTCATACATTTTCTCCATCATAATATTTTCATTTAACTCCTCAGGTTTCTCGTTCTCTGTTAAAACTTTGTGTTAAGGAAATGTTTATGTCTAATGACTTCATTTATAAACAGTTTTGTATGAATTGGACAATTTTGTAAACCTAATAGTTGATGCTTTTAAAGAACAAAAACTCATTTTGTAGGGTACAGATGTTTCTACTTATATATATAGCCTAGTTATATATTTTATAAAAAAGTTCAAAAAAATTGTTTTTACATCTTAAAGAGTCCGGCCCACGGTTCTCATGGTTGCGCAGTTTTTTGCATAAGAATAAAGTTTTATGTCTACTGATGCTAAATTCACAGCCAGTTTGTGAAAATTCGCTTTAATTTAAAAGTTATGAACGTTTAAAAAATCAAATTTCAAAGTTGTAAAAAACGTCACTCGCGGGCACTGTGACGTCACAATGCAATATTTCGTTTATGGGGAAAACCCGGTCTATCAGCGGTTTATTGGTGCAGTTTTGATAGATAAGCAAATCAAAACGTTTTTTAAGGTATTAACAATACCTATGGCTTCAGCAACTTATTGGAAGCTATTTCCTAGCGATGAGTGTATAACCACACAAAATAGCCTACCAAGCTTAGTGGAGAATTAGTTTTCGTGACTTTCTAGGGTTCAGATTTTAAATTCTTTTTGTTTTTTCCCTATATGGCATAGACTATATTTATATCTGTATTTAAAGTTACCATATAGGAGTTTACCGTAAGCCGAGTAATCATGCCTGATAGGTGCTGTGTTTAAAATAGCAAGACAAGAATGGCTGTAAAGCGATAAGTGTGTGTGTGTTTTCATTTTCAAAAGAAAGAGCGGGGCTTAAAAAAAAGCAAGCAACATTACATTGGTACGCTGGTCATCTCATATTTGTAGTGCACATTTTACTTCAGATGGCTTTACTATGATATGTTCTAATTAGAATATGCAAGGAAACTTGTTCGGATCAAGTAAGCAGCATTGTATTTGGAGAGCGCAGAAGAACAAATCCACCATCCGGTACAAGTATTCTTTATTCAAAACAATGAAAATAATCCAATACTTAAATATGTATTTCTTGTAATGTTAAATGTACTTAATTTAAAACAACATAACTCTTGCATGAATCACATTTTGTATGAAACAAGACCATTCAAAACTGAATGATGAAAAATTCTTGCAAATGTTGTTGAACTGTCACTATAATGTTGAACCTTTCTGTTTTCCTTTTCCAGTCATTGCCGTACCTATCGAACAAAGTTCTGATCAGCTGTGTAGCGGTACTGTCTAAACAAAATAAATGCCATAAACATGTGATTGACCAACTTTTTGGTATGAAGGCCAACAATAAATACTAGACTAGAGTAAATTGATTTCACTAAATTTGTATTCCATGCTCGGGTCTCAGTCAAGAACATCATATTTGCAACACAAATCTGTTTACACAAATTTCAACAAATTTAGGAAAAAAGACAGTGCAACACTTTAAACAACAGCCTTATTAATTGACACATTTTTTTTAATAAATGCTATTCTTGGTCAACCCACCAAATTGTGTTGTTGATTTGCTCAGCTTCACTTATTTTCCATGGTCTTGGCCTGTCTACTTCCCCAACACTTGCTGGAAGTACAGGTTCAAACTGGAAAGGCTCAATACCTATTGCTAGTGGACTAGGATCTTCACTTATGTCACTTCATTAGATGAAATAATTCTACCTGACTATACATCACACACTGACACTTTTACATTATTGTTAACTGACAAATTTAAATAGTGTAATACTGTAATACACTTACAAACAATTTTTAAAAATATTAATTTTAAACTAAAATCAGGCCACGGCATTACCCACGCTTATTTCTTAATTTAAAAGTAACAGAAAATGCTATGTCGACGGTACACTGTTTTGCTGCAAACAGCAAAGCCTAAATCAGCTGATCGATTAGAAAAGATCGTGACGTAATTTACGTCATAGTGCCCGCGAGTGACGCAACAATAGGCGAATTTTTTGGCACTTTTTAAAACGTTTTTTTGGGCAAACTAAATATTTTTTTCACAAAAAAATACCACAGATAGTATTTATTAAGTGTAAATTTTCATTTAAAACCAACTTGTATGAGCGTGGTCCAGACTCTTTAACAAATTGGTTTTTAATTTTTATTAATACCTGTAAGTTATTTGTTAAATAAATTAAATAATAAACAATGAAGTAGGGATGGGCTGAGATCCAAACAATTCGGATTCGTCGAATCCGAATATCCACGGTCCAATATTCGATCGAATCCGAATATTCGATGACGTCATTTAACCTAATTCAATGTGGTGAAAAAATGAAATTATTTAACCGCTGCATATCCATTTCGTTTCTATTGGTAACCTTCTATCATAGCGTTATCTGCGCGCAGAGAAATTAATTAAAAACCTGTCAATCAACGCCGGCCGAGTGCCGATAAAAGGCGACGCACCACTATTAGTCACATGACATCAAAGGTTAAACTAGATTTTTACACTTTCATATAGAATCCAAAATTACAAAGTTGCCAGATTAGAACGTTGTATTGACGAATAGATGTCTCGTCAAGAATACGGTCGAATTTAATTGACATTTCGTTCTATGATACTATAATTGTAGCCAGCCATGTAAAATGTGCAAATCGTGCTAGTTTCGTTTTTATAATTTCTAAAATCGGACATGGTAAAAAGCTACGCTTTTACAAATGCGGCAATTAGGTAATAGCAGGAGCACGAGCTCTAATGACGTCATTAAGGAGAAAATATGCACGGGAACACGTTAGGTTTTAGTCGGAAGGCGCCGCTAATCAAAATTGTAAAACACAAACGAACACGTGGTTCACGATTAAAGAGGCCGCACAGGACGCGTGTTTCGTGAATTGCAGTGTTGCAGAATGTTGAATACATGTAAACATTTTTTAAACAAACTATATTTATAACTATTACGGAACATTTTGTAATGCTGAAATTAGATAATTTTACATTTTTACGCTTTTAATTACGAAATTATGCGCTGAAACACTGTCCACTAGGTTATTCGAAAGAGCTGCGATTCCTTACTTTCTTTGAGTTAATTCCTAACGAACGAACTGGGTTAGGTTATAACATAAACGGCAATGTGAAACCGCATAATTGTAGGTCGTAAAACACACTGTATCTAAGCGTCCAGGAATTTACTGTTTTAACGCAATTATTAGCGTGTGCGTGGCAATTGGGCCGAATAATAAAGTATTCGGATTCGATCGAATACCTAAAAATGCGTTGAACAACGCCGAATATTCGGATTCTGATTCGGCCCATCCCTAAAGTGTATTTCAGAAATACAGTAGGTTTTTTCATACCAGATAAGCCGTTGAAATATTATTTACATTATGTCTGGTAGCAGAAGTAACAGAATATTTACAATATTTGATCACCTGAAGATAATATTGGAGGAGAGGAAGATGATGGGACTTTCATCTCTACAGTGGATTCAGGAGGTGGGGAGTTAAGAGGAGTGGAGAAATCATCATCATCATCATCAGAATCATCAACCATCGGAACAATATTCTCCACTTGTGTGTCTGACATATCTCATGTTATCAATAACATAACATGGTTTTGATTTATCTCTCGAATACGATAGCGAAAACCATGTTATTCAAAGAACAAGCGATTGATGTTAATTTAAAAGCTTGGCTGTTGCAGCCAACATGTGTATCTTATTGTACACAAGATAACAAGACACATAATGTAGTCAAGCACCTCATGCCGATTGTCTTGTCACTTTACACCAGATACATATGAATGATATACTAATACATCTTATGCTTAAGTTATATCATAAATGAAATATGGTAAAGGATGAAGCGAAGATACCAGATTATGCTGAGTCACTTTTTCACTCATTTTCATACTTAATTTTTAACATAAACCACATTTTTTTTTTTTAAATTATACAACAGGTACCAGAGAGACATAATGAATATTTTATTATAAAAAAAGATTGGAAAATTATCAATGTTAATATGAAAACAGACTATGGTGTGGTAATATTACTTTTATGCCCACTGTAAGTGTGTATCACGGTTAACAAGGGTTAGTAAACTTGACATGCTAACATATACGGCCACAGACAAAAATACATTACATGCTGAACAAATATGTTCAAAAATAGAACAGCCACCAAACCAGCTTAACATCATACCTTCTCTACTTGTAACATCACTGGAAAACTTGATATGACCAAGGTTGAACACAACTAGCTTTGTGTTGGGATCAGATATGTTTTCAGGTAAAATAAACTCAGGTGCGCAAATATCCAACATTATTTCCCAACGATGTTCCTTCTGTAAGGAAAATAGCAAAAATACGAATGCATGGCAGATATTAAAGTATCATATTTGTGTTAAAGGATTTATATATGCATAAATGGCATTAGGTCAGGCAGTTTAATCAATACTTTATAATGAAGTTTTGTGTCATGATGCACAGGTGCAGCTTAACACAGCTAGTTTTAAGTTGTCAATAAGTAACAAGAGTCTTATTTATGTTTAATACTAATGAGGAACACATCTACAGCTTGTTTGGTTTTTAGTTTGGACAAACTGATTCATTGAGATATAGCAGGGTGTGTTTTAATATAATACCTACTATAATTAGAAACCCACCCCACTATATAAAAATAACAAACCAATTTAGTTGCTGCCTTTCCATCCATGATACGTTTTACAGTGTTTGATATCTCGTGTTGTGTGTGTTGCTTCCATGCTACATACTTCTGACGTGCTGCATTTGTTAGTAGGTCCGACCCATGGTGTGCATAAGTAACAGTATCTGGATAATATTATACTGGTCAAAAAGAATCAATTCCATTGTTTATCTTTGGATATTTCTTTAAAATAAATAAGGTGATTGCCAATATACATACCCACCAAAAAGGACGATTCTCTAGCCTGCATATTTTTATCTAGGAATAAACCAGAACTGACCAGGTTTTGAGACAAATTTTTTCAGTCTCTCCATTAAACCAGGAATGCAAGTGATGGACAAGGAAGCTGTGGTAACACGTAAGCGATCTGAAGATGAATTAGACGTCAACATCGGAAGTTTTTCATAAAATAAACTGAAGACAGACTTCTTGTTCTCTGTTGCCATCTGTGAATATTATTGAGTATTTATTCTGGCATGACATTCTGCTTTGTGTTAACATAAATGTGTGCATACTATACATGCTGAGTGCTGACTATATACACCTAACACATCCCTTTTTAACTTTACAAGCTGCCAAAATAAAACTTAAGTAACTGTTTTTTACATATATGTGACTATTGGTTTGGACAATCTAACATCCGATTAAAACAATTCCTGTTGAGTGTGGTTGCCCTAAAATGCTTACTCTGATTCCAACCTTGATAACAATAGAAATTCCATAATTGTACTTGTTGTTCTCTAAACACTTAATGCATTTATAACTTCTAAGGATTACTGAATCTATTGATCTAGATTACCACTATTAAGACACTGCCAAATCTTTTAAATAAAAAAGTGTTGTCTATGGAATATTTTAAATATACAAAGAACTGAGAACTACGAACTTACATTTAGTTGTTGAGTGTTAGTTGTAGCAAGCCTGCTTTGATCAGATAACTTCACAAGGTTGGAATAATGTTTGTTTATCTTATCAAGGTCCTTCAATACTACATCTCCAAGATCAACTTGCATAGTATATGTGCTTGTTCTGGTTTAAAGATATACTTATAAATGCTCTGACACGGTTCTTATACACCAGACACACATGGTGTATTTACACATCGAATGTTTAGTGCAACGGTATAGGTGTCTTCTAATACACGAGACATACATAGTATATTCATAGCTCATTGTCAACATGATGTTAATATCATAATAAACTATTCTGCTGTACTTAATCAGAAACACATGTACTGGCACATAGTTTAATAGAAAAACACATAAACACAGGATAACTACCTTGGTCGCCATTGTGTTGCAAGCTGTAATCTGTTGAATTGTAAATCAACAACACCAAGGCACTTATGAGCAGTATCATCATACACAGTGATAGATCCTTTATCCAAATTAAAGTTTAATTTCAACAGAACATTATCTCTTCTTAAAAATGAATCATTTGTTTCTTTTTCAGTGAATCCCTCACCAAACATTTCATAAAGCTCTCTATCATCTAGAAGTTTATAAAAATGCACACAACTGCATCAAAGATTGCTTAAATTAAACAAAGATGGAACTCGTTTTTTTTGTAACAATCTTAAAAAAAATAGTTTCAACCCTTTACTAGTCAGCTTTCCATCACAAACACAAACATTCCGTTACCTGCAAGATTAACAACCCCTAATCTGGAGGACCCAAGTTTGTTGTCACCAAAAAGTTTAAGAATAGCCCGTCTAAACCACAATAATATCAAAAAAATATTTCTTACCAAGTTCCTCATAAACACTCTTCTGTTGATCATGAACTGGTTGTGTTGATTCAGTTTTATCATCAATTTCAATTAATCCTTCATTTGTTTGACCCCAATTACTGGAAAACAAATATGATATGTTACAATGCCCCAAAACATTTGAACATTAACAAGCAAAAAAAAATAAAAGTTACTAACTTATTACAACGACTGGTATTGCATTCAAATAATTAGTTTACTCTTCTTATATGGCAGCCAGCCATAACTTAATAGACTTTTTGAAATTTAGAAATTTTGGGTTTTCAATTTCTATAAAACAAACTGATACTACACTTTTACACATTTTTTAATATTTCAATATTGTTACAACCCTTCCTTAATTTTGAATTGGTGAAAATTGTTGAAAAGATGATTAGTTTATGTGAACATGAGATTTTTAACAAGTTAAGAATTTAAAAGTCGTTAAAACCATATTAACTCACCCAAACCAACCATGCCAACCCCAGCCACGAGAATCGGGTTTCTTAGTTTTGCTCAATCCTCGTTTCTGCCAAGCGATATGGCAATGTTAAATAACAAAATATTCTTAAACATTTAACTTACCGATTTTGTTTTTTCTTGCTGTTTTTTAGCAATTCTTATTCTATCTAACTTTTCATAAACAATCTCTCTGAGGATCAAGAGTTCATTGAGTGAAAGTTCCTCTTCAACTTGACAAACAATATCACTCACTTCATTGTTCTACATAAAAGTTAAATTTAATCCTAATTTACATAACTTGTTCTTGCATTAAGAGCAACTCATGTACACACACACAGTGTAGTATGTATACAATATAGATGTCTTAGGCAAATCATATGTGGTGCCTTGTACATGCTTGTGAGGCACAAAACCAGCACATTTTTAGAGTTTGGCTGGCAAGTCATTCTTGGGTTGAAACAATATGTAAAAGCACATGTCATGGTAACAGCTTTAAATCCAGTATCCCTCAGTTACAAGGCAACAGTATGGTACATATAAGTACAGATGTTTGTACACAAATGAATTTGTCGAAACAGGAAATTAAGAATACAGAGAAAAAAATTAAAAAGGTTTTGACTCTTTTGGGCAAACATAAATAAAACAAACAGAAGACAAACAATTGGGTAAAAGTATTTCTGCTTTAAATTTTCTGGTTTATAATATTTATATTTCCTGTGTAGAACTACTTAAAAACATCCACAACAAATTTGTATTAATTACCTGAGTTTTTAGAACATATTTTATGTTTAACAGTTTTTGGTAATTCTCCACATAACATAGTATTAACTTGACCCTCCTGCAAATAAATTCCTTTTTTCTTCTTTCTCTCATCTTTTTAATTGTTGACAAATGTTTCATGATCGCCCATCTCCACCAAGTACGTGGACTGAAATTGGCACAAGGAAGGTATGTGTAAGCGTAAGACTAACTTAACACTTGTGTTATAAAACTACCATTGCCAGTCATATGATTTATTTATCTTTGATAATAAAAATAAAGATCATATAGATTGAATAAAAAAACTGAATAAAATGAGAAACGACCCATTAAATTTTCAAAAAAGACCCATTAAATTTAAATTAAAAATACGGAATGTTGATAAAAATAATAGTAGTGGTAGTGTAACTACATTTTTAGCATGAAATTAATAAAACATGAATATAAACTACTTATCCTTGCGAGGCCATATATCAACAGTCGTTCAGGTGTTCTGTTTTATACACCTCGTGCCAGCTTTAAGTTACCAAATATGTTACTTTGTGGGTGACTATTTGTTTTGGATTTTTCCATTTTTTTTATGTAAAACTGATAGTTTTTTTTCTATGTAAGACTGATAAACTCATTAATGACCACTGGGTTAAAGTAATTTCCGTTAAGTGTCTTGCCCAAGGACCTCTGGGTTACAGGCGGGCGGGCGTGCTAACCCATTTGCCATGGCACCAGGCATGAAAATTTGCCATGGCACCAGGCATGAAAAGCTTAGAAAAACTTACTTTTTTGTGATTGTGTTGGTTGGTCTACCAACCCTGTTGCTGTGTTGTAGATTCCACCTCGTTATCTCTTCACCAAGAGCAAGCATTTGATTATATTGACTTTTACTTAACTGCAATGCTACAAGTTGAAGATCCATTGTAAATGACAACCTTGGGTTAAGGTCAGATCTTAAAGGCCATGAACTTAAATCTTGAATAAACTTCGCTTCACTATTTACAGGGTTGACAATGTACTTGGATGCATATGAAGCATCTGGCTCAACAAGGTCAGCTTTATAATTCATCATCAAATCCTAAAATTATTTGTTGCTTATTTAACCATTTAACCAATCAAACAATAGTTAATAGACGTTTTACTTTAATTAAAGTTCAATGCAAATGAATAAATTGAAGTTGAAAATTCATAAACCATAATAAGGAGTCACCTAAAACTATATATATAGCTTCTAATAACTTCTAACATTCATTCAATGTCATCTTTTTAATAACAGCTTTAAATACGTGGCTTTGAGTTGTTTGGCATATTTAAAATATAAAATTTATTTTACAAACTCACCTTTATTTCATGCATATCATGACCAAAGAACCTTGCATTAGTATCCCAATACATTGACATGTTGGATAAATGAACAAGTTTCCATTTCTTATCAGCAGAGTTTAAGTTGGTTGGGTTTGGTTGCTGGGAACAAATGTGGCGTTGTAAGATAACACAGGAAGATATGATGCAAACATGTCAAATTATTGACAATCACTTTGCATCATACAGATACACAAGATAAACTGAACACCTTTTATATGAAAAAAAAACATTTTAAAGTATTAGGAATTGTTGTTCTTAAATTTATAAGTATCACTTATCAGGTATACCCAATTTTCATCAGTGCTTTGAATCAATAACGAATCTACATGGAGGCCAAATGCAAATGAAGTTGAGCAAGTAGTTTCATCTTCGTATCGAATATGAACCTTGTATACACGAACCTACACAACAATAAGAGCATTATTGTATTTACCAGGTATTAACCAAATGTGGTTTAACCTGAAGGTTTTGTAAAATCTTGGTAACAATACTCGATGAATAAGCTTGCCATATTCCATATATGGAGCGATTGAAACCATACGTAGCATGCCATTTCTCTTCACGTGCAGTGAGTTGTTTATACTTGCTGAAATAACAAACAAAGTTAAAGAAACTTGTTTAAGAATTCAACTTAAAGTGGTAACTTGTACAAGCAGCTTTGAAACCATTATGCATTTTATCTTTGCAATGTGAAAATCTGGTTACACTACATAGCTTAAGAGTGTTGGCATTAACTGCCTTCCTGTACTAAAGTTTGACTTCCAAGCAGCTTCAGCTTTAAGCATTCCTAAATTTCAATTCCCAAAGAAAATATTTAAAAACAACAGAAAAACACCAACCTGTCAATTTGTTGTTGATTTTCTGTCAGTTCATCCAAGACATCAGAATGCTTGCATGGACTAAGTACCAAGTTCAGATTGTGTATTTCAATAACCCAAGGCTCACTGAAATAAAACAACATAAAACACCCTTATAGAAAATGGCCTTAAATATTAAATGTTAAAAATCAGGTTTCAATACCATGAGATGTTCGGCAGTTGTGTAAATAACCAATTAAGTGCATTTTTAATGCATTGGAGATGTATGTTAAACTATAAAAGTAAATATAAAAGCCGCTTTTTAAATGCATTAGTTGCACCACATCCCTTTAAAATATGCGGTTTGCCCAGAGTTGCGAAGCGGATATTTTTAAAAATATAGCCTTAAATCAAAAATGGTTGCATTTATATTATTTGTCTCATTATTTTAACGGCATTTCAAAATTAATTCTATCTCCAATTTTTTTCAGGTTATGACTAAAAGTGTAAATTAATTAAAAAGGGTTAGTATTAAACAATTCGTCGCATTAACATGAATTCAAAATAACTATGTTTCATGACATTTATCCCCAAAGTTTTTTATTACCAAAGTTTATACTCATCTCCGCCACAATAGAAAAAACTCTAGTGAATCTTCATCATAAATATATGCATAAAATAGTCTGAATATTACGGTGGATTACAATGAGCCGCTTGGCACATATTGCCCAATGTTTCTAAACTCAAAATTTATGACGGTGTTTAGGTGATACCAAGAATTTGTACTAATATTTAAAGACACTCCGAATAAATATAGTAGGGTGGGAGAGGATGGGACACTTTCTCCAAAAAGAATTTTTTTAATTTTCTTTCTTAACAACCTCTATTTATTGATAATCAGAAAACATGTTACAGAATTAATTGACAATATTACCACACCTTATAAAACGCGCATAATATTATTGCATTTTTTGTACCATATTCCCCACCTTGCAGTTTTGTATGTTTTTATCGTGGAACTTTGAGGTTTGCTTTTAATTCAAGAATTTATACCTCAAGAGTAAAATACCAAGACAACATTTGGAAAATATATTCGGAATTCAGTCACTACGCGAGGATAAAGTAAGTAACAAATTACAATCATTCGTTTATATTAAAAACTATAGCAGTAAAAAAAAAAATGTTTGATTTTGATTTTACAAAGCATTTAATAGCATTCCCTGGTATTTGCATGTATTTCTAAAAAAATATAATTTAATATTCAAAATTAACCAGGATTTTAAACTGTCCTGTCTTACTCCTATGTGTTTTAGAATTTGTAAAATTACAGGTGTGTCGTGCAAATTGTGAACTAACTCCTTGTGTTTTATTATTTTTATTGAATTGTTGTCAACTAATAAATAAAGGAGGACGCATGCAGTAGCATACATTCAATACTTAGTAAGCAAAGGAATCGTTGTGAATCTTTTCTCATGAAGAATGACGAAATGTGACGACAGCATAATTGGCGAGCAGCCATTAGATATATGATTTAAATAAAGTGTTTGAATTTTTGGGTATTGATATAGTGTTACATAACATAACAAGGGCAGGATTGTAAAAATACCCCGTTTTCGGTGATAATGTCACCGTCCGGATCGTCGAAAAACGTCCGGATTTTTTTAGTAGAAATAAATCCTATTTATATTAAAATCAACTTTCTTACGTTCGGCCGACAATATACTCTTTGGTTTCTTTGTTCCGTAATTATTGACGACATAAACGTGCGCTCTATTTTAATCGCATCGGTTACATTGCGAGAACACGGCGAATAGCTAAAATGACGAAACGGTTCGTGCAAACATTAAAAAAATGCATTTTCCTAACACCTACTATACGAATTTTGTCACAAATCATGTCACATGGAACCATAATGTGGTGAATTTAAAATGATATTACATTTATTAAAACGACGTATCTAAATCGGTAGAAACAAATGAAAAGTTTTACGCACGTTCATCGTGGATTAAAAATGTAACGATGATTACGTCATAATACCTTTGATAAACTATTAAAATTTTAGATAACAATTGTGGTTTATGTGTTTCTATATTTCATATAATTGTTTTATTCCCGATATAATTTTAAGCAAGCAACCAAGAATAGTTTAAACTTTAATAAATGCAGGTAAATTGCGTTTATGTGAATTTTAATTGGTGCAAATATAAGAGCGAGGAGCAACGCTATAAGTTAATTGGAACCAACGCAAATTGTTATATGATATTACAAAGTATCTTCCCGGTCGAGCTTGGACAGAAGCCAAAAAAAAAAACATCGTTCGTTGGCACCGCACGAGAACCAGAGTTTCATTACGTCACTTGTCACGAGAATAAATTCACAACGATTGCTTCGTTTGTTAGGTGTAGAATGTATGCTACCGCATGCGTCTTTCTTTATTTCCTACGCCCGCGCAGAGCGTAAAAATGTGACGCTCATACACGATGTTTCGATCTCGTGGTTCGTTGGGCAGTGGGCATTCCTTCCGATTGTTACGTAATGAAACGTCACAGTTAATAGTTATGTTGCAATAAGACGTGTGACGTAACAATCGCAAAATGTCAAATTGCAGCACGGCAATGTTTGTTACTCGAGCGACTTCGTTAGCTGATTATTACGAACACGCGACGAACATAAAACATTAGATCGCAGCTTTAACAACGGTTTCTATCGCACAGGCGCACGCACTAGACTGTGGTGTCGTGGTGATAGTCAGTAATACGCTTTATAACAAGATTTGGTAGCTTGGGTGACAGACGCACGTAAAACATAATACGTCCGGATTTTCAATAAAATTAAACGATCACCGTCCGGATTTACAACTTTTACAATCCTGAACAAGGGTACATAAATTTCCAACTGAAATATTTTATTGATCAAATTAATATCTTGCAACTGGGATTCACGAAACCTTTACATTCGCGCGGTGCCTAAGAACAATCGATACGGTGACATTATCACTGATAAAGGGGTATTTTTACAAATTATACATGTAACCCATTGACTCTTTGCTTGCCATACCTGTAGTTCTTATAACTTGGAATATTAAGGGAAATTTTGCCAATACAACCCCAAACAAGTTCAATACCAGGTAGCTCAAGTTCTTTTAAAGCATCTTGTCTCAATAAAAGATCTTCTAATTCAACATCACCTGAACCAATAAACATTGGTTAATATTTAAATCTAGTTAACAAGTGTATATTTGAATTTCAGTTAATGTTACACACTTTCAAACATGAATGCTGCCATGTAAATGATTCGGATTTAACAGGCAAACTGTATTATTGCTAAACCATACACTTGTACTGATTACGGTATGATCCGTATTAATATATTATAATTTAGAGGCAATATAATATATATGCCATAATATTGGTATATATATTATATTAATGATGTATAGGCCTTCTGTCTATTCTATCATTCATAACATATTTGTTTTTTATATATGTCTATAAATGTAACATGTTTTAGCCCTGCGTGGGGAAATAACAGTTGATAATTGATATAACACAGGTGTTCGGTCCCATCATCTTGCCTACTTAGGAGGTATCTTGTATGCAACTTTTTTGGTAATTACTGATTATATTAATGGGTACTATTGGCTGACAATTTAGACAACCCAATAGGAATCACTGGGTTAGAGCCATTGTCATTAAGTGTATTACTCAAGGACACAATGGTAGCAGCGACGAGCCTTGAACACATAGGCCATGGGTTTTGTAAAACCTTGGAGGTACAACATGTGACGTCATAATTGAAATAAGCGTCATCGTTTATCAGTATCAGCGTATTTTTACTACTCGTAATTTCGACATCCAAATTGTTACGAGAAACTTAATCATTCTGAGGTCATAATACGTCACATCAGTGGCGGATTTAGAGGGGGCTGTTTGGTTTTTGAACACCACCCTAAGAAATGTTATACATACTTTCGTTTACGTAGCTCTTAAAACAAATAACCTCGCTTGTCAGACTGTCAAAGTAACGATTGTTTGTAATTAATTTAAATCAAAACTGTGTGATTTAACAACTTACAATACGACGGCTTTTAATATATGTGACTGATTGGCGATTGTGCAAGTTGTTGCAATCATTATTTATAATATCGTATCATTCGTATCTACATTCATATGTAGCTTTGACTTCAAAATCAGGTTAATTATGTACACATAAAATTACATAAACTTTACAATCTAAGAACATTGTATCTGTACTTGGAAATAGTAACAACATATGTATACATATTCCTAAAATATATCTACAGCATTTTAGGCACCAAACCAAAAGTGGCAGGGTGGATAGGTCAACCCTGGAACTTCAGCAATGAAGTAAAAGTCACACCACATAATTTGCTCCAGGCCTGTGTTTACTCCTCTGCAGCCGTGCATTATATAGTGTGGCATGTTTGGTGGATTTTACGGTTAACCAATCTTACCTTGTAGTAAACCAATAGATAAATTAGCTGGGTTGAAATTCTGAACATATTTTCCGATATAGTGATTCAAAACTTGAGCAGCATATTTTTCCAACATTTTATATAAACTTAACCTACATCCATTATCTGGAAATTTAACAACTTTGTTGCCAACTGGCTGTATGCTGATAAATTCTTCCCACTTGTCACATAGACAAACAATAACAGCCTTTTACATACATTTGTTTTTTTAATAAAATTTGTTAAACAAAAAATGTAATATTAAATCACATTTTTTTCAGAGGAGTAATGCCCAAGAGTTGCATACCATTTGCCAAGTTAATTTTAGCACAGTGAAAACTAAATAATAATGTTTCTGCATCTTTTGATGATGCTCCCTTAATATTGCAACTCTTTAAACCTTTTGCTGTTAAGTGGCTTAAATGAAAAAGATACTTAAGAACGTAAGAAGGCTCTAAACTAACATAAGCGGCTTTCACCACTTCACTGTAGCATGAAAGATGTTGTATAATGTTTACCATGTCTTGATATTGTTCAAGCACATTTATGTCAATGCATGAGACTAAAGGAACACCACAGTTCTCCTCAAGACTACACAATCTACAGTGTGTATATTGGAGAAAGAGCCCGGTGAACCCTTTGGAAGATAATACTGCAGTCCAGCTAAATGCGTAACCTTTATGCAGCTTGGCTTTAAAATCATGACACAGTAACCCAGATAGAGCAAGCAATTTTACCACCTCGTTTTCGTTTTTTATGTCACGTTTTCTGGTGCCATGTTGTTGTCTGTCTGTTTTTAACTTTTCCATGGCTTCATCAAGTATGTCAGTAAAAAACACAACTTCACCCTTTCTTGTTTGCATTTTTGAAATTCTACCAAAAGTTTTGTGTACAAGCCGACCTTCGGACCTTCTTGCCCATTTATATCCCATTTTATCAAGGATCGCAAAGAGTTGTTGAAAATGAAACCTTTGATTTTCATCAGTTATATAAATTGACCGATCAAACTTATGAACATCATGTCTGTGAATTGCAGCTGCTACATCGCGTGAAAGATATACCGTCGTCCCGTTTGCCCTGGCAAGTGTTGCGGTGTGATTCGGTGTATTGTCCAACCAATCAGAATTACTTAAATCCATGCAAATTTTACCATTTACATTCGTAAGTAAAGATGCTTGTTGTAAATTGGAAATAATCCACTTTGCCTTATCCCTGTATTCTGATTCACCATTATATTCATCAAAACTTATGTTTATTTTATCATACAACTTACGATATTCTTTTAAGCTAACTTTTCGAATTAAGTCCCAAAATTCCATAACTTTTTTATCATTGTTTTCCATCTTTAAAAATATGGTGTTTGCTTCTTCTAGAACGTCTGGATTATTTTTAGATTCCGATGAAATTTTAACATATACATCAAACAAGTGAGTTAGTGGGTCTTTTCGTAATAAAGTATGACAACCATACTTTTGAAATCCAAGCGCAATAAGTGCAAATTGCAAACCCCAATCACCAAGGTAGTTGATTCGACATACTTCATGGCCAGCAGCTTTCAATATATTGCTGATAAAATTTCCAATTACTGTTGATCTATAATGACCAACGTGGAATGTTTTTGCAATGTTTGGTGAACTAAAGTCAATTACTATTTTCTGCTTTAACTGTTTATCAAAATAGGGAGAATGAAAACCATACCGTGATTTCAGCAAATATATATTCGCAAGTGTTTGTCCATGATCAATTAAATTCTGGTTTCCTGGGTGTACATGTAACTTACGCAATTTGACCGGAATACGGGTCCAACAATATTTCCTTAAGAAAAAAAACATTCTGCTATGTGCCATATTCATCAGCATGACACATGTTTACGTTTTAACGGCCATCATTCTGCCAAAATTAAAAGTAGATTCTGCCAAAATTAAAAAGAGAGCTGAGCACTAAAACACCAAAACGAGAGGGAAAATGACAGTGAGTTCAGAAATAGATAAAAGTATGAGTGTTTATGTACACTGTACAGGCTCTGCGGGTGCACGCTTACAAATTACCAAGTTTGTAACTTTGATGTCGTAATATATTCGTTCCGATTAATATATTTGTACCAGGCGCTGCGCCGAGACGCTACTGCGCAGTAGGTCGGAACCAGAGTCGTATAAACACCGAGTAGTCCAACTGCCGTCTATGTGTGTCCAAAATAGAGCAAAAGTGGTGACTTTGACAATGGGTTTAAACGAACTTGTTAAGTTTTGTTTGTGTTTTCCTTTTGTGGGAAGGTGTAAAACAGCTTCTATTTACCTTACCAAACATTTTTTTTTTAAATGTATAAATTTAGCCGCATTAAATGACTAAAATGTCGCAAATCAACCGCTTCTAATTCTAATTTTTGACTTTTTTGACACAGAAAACAAATAACACATGTTTTTTACATTTTTCAACCTTTAAATTTGTTTTTAGGCCCAAGTTTTTCTGTAATTTACCGAAAAACATACATTTTCCCTATACCTACTGTGTTATTTTGGACCCAAATTGCCGTTCAATTTGTGTTTTACGTAACAATGGGTTGGACTACTCTGTATTTCTATGGCTCTGGTCGGAACAAATCTAGTGAGCACCCGGTCCAAATATATTACGACCCTCCGTTGTAAAAGTTCCAGAAAGCGACGTTCACGTTAAAACTTTAGTTTTTAATTTAAAGTCAGCAGAACTGAATTGGTATGTTGTTTGTAGCCTAGAAAAAGTAAGTACCACTAACAAACTTATTTTATGCTATAGTTTAACCAGCAAATTTTACTTATAATTTACCGGGCTGGTGTCTGGACTAGACCAAGGGGATCCTAGAGTACAAAAATTATAGCGGCCACTTTCGATACCTTTGTAGCAATCCGACCTATATCCATGAAACGAGCAGGGCCGAACATTACGAGTCCAGAGCCATGAACCCATGTGACCTACATTCCTTGGGCAAAGTCCACATTCAGCATTGTACATTAAAGCAGGGCAATAACAATGGAAGAGAGAGAACATTCGGTAGATTCTGTGTGACGTCACATTCTTTTATTCGTAACGCCTTTTACCCGTCTTTGCATAAAGTCGCCTGCATGCTATGCTGACATTTATTCGATTTACTAAATATATCAAAGCCCATACTTGGATTAAGCTTCAATGAAAATCAAGGAAGGTCAGGAATTGCCTATTTTCTTCATGCTTATATCGCAGTGTTTTTTTACAAAACTAAAACTAGTTTTATGAGACAAAATCAAGCTGTACGAAATATTCAAGGTTGTTTTATGAAGCTATGAAACTATATTTAAATATTTTAAAACAGTAATCAGCTTTGACGGGCGTTTTAAAAAGTCGTGATAATACTGTCGAATAATTCTGTAACCTTATTTTCTTGCTTATCATTAAATGGGGGTCCGTAATGTCCTATCTTCCCCCACCCTACTATAATTTTGTTTAAAAAAGTGCGGGGATGGGTGTTAAATATAAAAAAAGTATGATCATATAACTTAGAATCATATGAATATTAAATTTTTAAATATTTTTGCGAAAATATAACTTACGCATACATCTTTGTAGGTCACTAGCATGTTATTCCTATCGAAAAAATAACTTCCAAAAAATAAGATAAATAAAGTAGTATTTTTCTCCGAAACTTTGTTCAGTCGGTACTTATTTATTAGAGCTCGCATTGTATTTGTTCCGACCGACTGCATATGCGCAGTAGCGCCTCGGCGCATGCGCAATAGCGCCCGGTACAAATATATCAATCGGAAAGAATATATCACGACACCGGGAAACGACAGTGATTTTATTGCGGTTTTTTATGTGTGGCTGATAATTTGGACAACTTAAGTGACTACTGGGTTGGAGCAATTGTCGTTAAGTGTTTTGCCAAGGACACATACGCCCACAAAGGTAGCAACGACGAGCCTTGAATCCATTCCTTCTTGGTAAGAGGCAGGCACGCTAACCAACTGTGCTGCACGGCGCCGTACAGATGTCAGACCAGGCTTTTTTACTTCTTTTTACGGACCCCGTTTAATGTTAAGCAAAAAATAATATTACAGAAATATTCGACTGTACTATCACGACTTCATAAAACGCGCATCAAAGCCGATATATATACCTAGGAATAATTATAAAGTTAAGTTAAGTCAAAAAGAAAAACTACATAAAACGCCCTGGATTCCATAAGACTACAATAGTAAACGGAAACGAATCGCGAAAGAAAGAGAGTGTATCCGGTCTTTCCTATAACGACATATACGCCACTGACAAGTGTGTATATTGCACTTTTGTATACCTTTCGTACTGGTGCACCCCATGCATAGGTACCATGAACAACGATGGAAGAAAACGGTACTTCAGTCACCTTGGTTATGCTAAATACGATTACGCAGCAATTTTTCTATACAAACGCATGCCTTTAAAAATGAGAGAGAGCGAGAGAGAAAGAGTGGGTATCATCAGAGGGAAATTTTGAAATCCACATTTTTGTAATTTGTTAGGGGTTAAGGGCATGGGGTTAAGGTTTTTAATAGCATAAAACAGCGCAAAAACAACGCTATAATGTCTCGTTACCTACTTAATCTATAACGATTGTGCCGTAACACACCGCAATTGTGACATATTGAATCGTTAACCTTACGCTAGTCAAGCGAATTACGATGACGCAGCATGTTTTCGCACATTTTCAAAGTTACTTTTCGACACGAACGATCGACTTTTTTGAAAAAATAATTAGACAGCAGGTATCAGTGAGGCCTATAAACATTTTGAAACCAAATTTTTAGGTGGCCACCATCTAATGGATTACCACCACGCGCAATCCGCACTCTTAAAGAAACCCAAATTATTGTTTTCCTCCTTCCACACTACACTAACAGTGAGCTTTTCTTCTTTTATCAGTTTTCTTTGTTCCTTATTTTAGTGCTGTTGCCGTCCATGTATTATATGCTATATACATGTTAAATATAGCATATAATAACAGTGGTCGTGTGTCGCCCCTTCACAGAAGGATAAATAATGTTTCATTAAATATTCTTGCCTTTGTAGATTTTTAATATAAGAAAGTTCTCTCTTTTTTTGACTTGAAAAACAAACAGAAATGCTCTCTCAACTATCTAAAGTTGTAAAATGTGGAATATCTTCAACATCAAGAAATGCCATTCAAAATGTGACCATAGTAGGGGGAGGTCAAATGGGTTCAGGAATTGCTCAAGTTGCTGCTACTACTGGTCACCAAGTCGTAGTAGTGGACCTTGATGAGAAAGTATTACAAAAATGCACCAGCACCATTGAATCAAGTTTACAACGTGTAGCAAAGAAGAAGTTTTCTGATGATGCTAGTGGAGGTCAATCGTATGTGTCAGATGCCATGAGCAGAATAACTACGTGTCAGGATCCAATTTCTGCATCAGGAAATGCTGATCTCATTGTTGAAGCAATTGTTGAAAATCTTGAAATTAAGCAAAAGTTATTTAAAAGCCTTGATGCTGCTGCTCCAGCACACACAATATTTGCCTCCAATACCTCATCTTTACAGATACGAGATATAGCGGTTGCAACAAATCGGCAAGATAAATTTGGGGGAGTTCATTTCTTTAATCCAGTCCCAATGATGAAGTTGGTGGAGATCGTAAAAGCCCCGGAGACGAGTGACGATACTTTTGAGAAACTTTTGGGCTGGGGAAAAGCACTTGGTAAAACAACCGTATCATGCAAAGACACCCCGGGTTTTATTGTCAATAGGTTGTTGGTTCCATATTTAATGGAAGCGGTTCGTTTGTATGAACGTGGTGAAGGTAGCAAGGAAGATATTGACGTTGCTATGAAACTTGGTGCAGGGCATCCAATGGGGCCGTTTCAGCTTTTAGATTATGTTGGTTTGGACACTTCAAAGTTTATTATGGATGGTTGGTCTGAAATCTATCCAAACAATCCTTTGTTTCAACCAAGTCCACTGCTAAATAAACTGGTAGAAGAGGGAAAACTAGGAAATAAAACTGGGGAAGGGTTTTATAGTTATAAAAAATAAACACGAGCTTTAGTAATTAATGAGTTTAGCCAATTATTAATTCTTTTTTTTTTTTAGTGATTGACAGTCACGTCTATGATTCCGCATTCCTTGTTACTGCAAATGCGATGGTGCTGTATACTGTTTTGCTTGGTAATGCTATGGTTTGATTAAAAAATGAAATAAATGCAATTAGAAAACGAATGACGAAGTTATGATCTCATCTATGTAGGAAATATTTGTCTAGTAGGCAATAGTTTGCTCCAATATGCATCAGATTAGTGATTAGTCTCTGTTATACAATGTTACAGGATGGTTGTTGTACCACATGCCAGATAAGTTGCGAAGGTTTTCGCAGTGTTAATGCTTACTTGTAGTAAATAATTAACTTTTGTTAATCATTGTAATGATACGTTGACATACAATTCTAAATGTGCTGGTCACACATTGGAGACTTGGTATTTATACAAAACTCCTAAATGACCAAAACAATAATGGACCAGTTTTTAACAAAATGTATTTTAAAATTAATGCGGTGCTGGGAATCTATTTTAAAACTTTAATAGTGTAAGATATAAAATGTGTGAACTGTAAAATTATTGCACAAAAACAAAGTACCTATGCAATATTAAAACAAAGATAAAACAAGCCTAGATTTAACAATAAAGTGGGAGAGATCCGGACACTATATAAAGCAATGAGGTTGCATATCTACGAAATTATTATACTGCAGATTTTAATATTAAAATTTTAAGTAAACAACTGAACACATTAAAACATCAGTGGTACAGATAAATGTATGTATAATAATAATAAAAAGTGATTAGCAAGGTAGTTAAACATCACACTTATTGCATACACTGCCAAAATAACATATTAGAACAATTTTGTAAATTTAGCACAGTGCAATAATTGATTGACTTGTATCATAAAATGAGTAGTTAAATAATGAATCAGTTAGTCTACATCAAGCATGGGCATTGATGGAAGTATTGCGTAATAATGATGTTCTTTCATTTGGTTCAATTGAATCTTCAACCAAATCATTTAACTCTGGTACTTTCAACATTTTGTATGACGCAATGATCATAATCTGCGTAAAAGTGTATGTGTTAAACCCACTGTGATGTATGTTTAACTTCCATATTAGTCAACTATAATATATAAATATCCGTTCACACCCACTGATGAATTATAATTTCGGTCTCTTATCATACACTACATGTGGTGTATTTATAACTTTATGTTCAGCAAAATAATAATTTTGTTTGCATTTAATCTTTTCATTAACCACTTACTAATATCAAAGCGACAAGAGCAGCGTTCACTGCTGCTAACACAGGAAGGTTTTGAAACCAAGCAGCTGCCCATAGTGGGCCAAGAATTTGCCCTAGTCCCATCACTAAGAGTCGGATGCCTTGGTTTAATGCTGTAATATAAAAACAAGTTAAACAACAATATTCACTGTAATTCACGCTATTTATATCGTTTATTAAATATATAACACACTTGTAACAAGTATATAACAGTACAAAACAAATAAAGCTGTGTAGTGCAATTAAAAAGTAGAGAAAATATTTTATTACTAATATGGATTGTTTGACATTCCATAACTCGTATGTAAATAAATTTATTTCTAACCTTAATAACATTGTTTTCTGATGTACTCTACAATCTACATATACTGCAGTGTTAATCTACAACATTCTTTACAAACCTTGAGTTTTGTCACTTGTTACTTTAGAATACAATGCAGCTTGTGGGACCCACACAAATGGTAGTGCAGCAATCACAATAACACAATATACGCAAAACAATGCCAACACCCATGTTGATCCTAAAACATAAATAAAAAGCAAAATTAAGAAAGTTTACAAATAAAAGCATACAAACGAACCTTTTTCTGCATTGTCAGCAAAAATGATATAAATAAGAAATAATGAATCCATCACCACCATAACAATAAAGCCGCCAAGCAACATTTGTCTATCTTCTATCCATTGACTTATTTTTCCAAGAACCAAGAAACTTACAATTATCTAAAGCAGAAAAATATTTTAGTCAAGTGTATTACAAAAATCAAATAAACTTACAATAAACCCTGCTATACAAAAGAAAATACTGTTCGGTAGCTCTCCCCAGTTGAAAAGCTTTAAAGTGAGAGGAGTTAGCAAGGTTTCAATGCCAGTTTGTGTGAACATGACAGTGAATGTGATTGCCAAACAAACAACAACTTCTTCTTTCAATAAATCTGGTGTTATTTTAAAAATAAATCAATGTTAGTTGCTCGAGGCATAGACATATGATACACAAGACATGACTTTCAGTGGTACATTAAGTACAGTGTAATATAAATATTTAGTTTTACATGAATAAAGCACTCACCTCTCCACACAAACCTCCAAGATTGATAGGAGGTAAAGGAATTGCTCCTGGCATTAACAACAACATCTTTTACCAAGGATGCTTCATCATCAGTTGTTGTTTGACACTCACTCTCTGGTTTACTGAAGTTCAATTCCCGATAAAAAAATATCACCAAAATCTCATGAATAACCCAAAGCACAACCATGAATAACTGCCAGAGGAAATGATTTATTATAATCAGGTTCTATTAACATATTTGGTATGACTGGTTTTACCCCTGGTGAAGTATATTGGTTCACATGAAATGGTCCGATATAAAAATTAAATTTTCTGAGAAACACATTAAATGCAGGTCCAATGAGAAGACCAAGTTGTCTTAGTGACATCAATTGGGAAAAGACAGCTGTTCTGCGTTCTTTTGTTGTGTTTCTTGATATCATACCAAGTATTGATGAGCCTGATCCAGATCCAATACCAGCAATGAGTCGGCTACCCAATACCATGTAAGGAGACTTTGCAACAAAGTACAAAAAGTTACCTACAAAGAATTTGTAGTTTTTATCTAGGCCCGAAAATAACAGTTATTATATCTTAGGTGTACAATTTCATACACCTTGTGTCTGCCGATAACACCAAACATGTATTTAACTGTGTGGAGAAACGTGCATGCTCATTAGGTATCTTTGCACCGTACTTCTCAATGCATTACAAATTATCATTCGGCGGGAATTGTTGGTGTCTGTTCAGCCGAATAGGCTGGAACCGCCGGTGTTCATGTGTGGCGTATTATATATATATATGTCACAAAAAACAACAACCTATGGCAACTGTTTAGAACAGGGGTTCTTATACTTTTTGAAGCACGCCCCCAATAAAGATCCTAACAAAACTTGGGCCCCTTCTTGTTAAATTATCACAGTGGTGTTCAATTAATTTCTGCTATGATCCACCACACCCAAACCTGACAACATAGTTATCTACTATATAATAAACACATTGGACATGCTTTAAAATGCGTTTATTGCGATCAACGCAAAAGTGAAATAAAATAACTGTTCGGTTTTTAGTTTTCGTCGTAGTTTAGCCTTAGATTTGCTATGTTTTCCTCAGCCAAGCAGCATGTTTGTTACAAAATAGTAGTTCACACGTGGATTCATTACATCATAATAGCGATTGTTTGACCTGGCAATTAATTACGACATAATAGCAATTCACATGTTGATATTTGCGTCATAATAGGGATTGACACCTTATCATTTAGCATTTGTAGGAGGTTTAAAAACAGGCTTGAATGTTTGTTTTAGTTAACCTTTTACCTGCGTTGTATTTTAGCTTTCATGTGCGTTGTGTTTTACTCTTTTTTTAAGACTACATTAGATAAAGCACACAAAAAATTAAAAAGGTCAAGACCTGCCAGTTAATCATCACTGTTATAACACTTTATCTTATTTTTGTTTTTCGCGCCACGTTTCCGAGTCTTACACGCCCCCCAGTTTAAGAACCACTGGTTTAGAACTTTAGCCCCACCCCCAAATAATGGCTACTATTTTATTGAAAAATAAATGATTTATGTTGGTTGTTGTTTTAGGACATTGTAGGACTCCTAATTATTCTGTAATGTATATACACAAAAAACAAGCACTGCACCTCCAATTTCAAATAGATTACTGAACAACACAGCAGCTTTGGTGGATCCTGTCCTATCAGTAAACCTTCCGTATATAGGTGCAGATATAAGACCAGTGAGACTAAATGAGGCCATCACGAAACCAAGAAAAGATTGGTTTGCATTTAAATCCTTGAGATATAAATTCAAGGTGGGTAAAATGACGGCTGTAAATAAAAATATGGAAAACAATTTAAAACCCGACTCTATATAATATTCACCTGTAGCTTTTTGACCGGTAAATAAATATCGTGCCAGAAAATAAACAGCACAATAATATATAAAAGATACTAGTCACAAAAGGTAATAATATAGCTGTTAACCGATACAATTTTTGGTCTTCAAATGTTTTTTTAGTTTCACTGATAACCATTGTATTAAAAAGTCGGCCTATGTGTCGAACATTAACTTTGAAAACACGGTATTACCGTATTTTTAAACCAATATAAAGTAAACAAAAGTTAAATTATTACATTATAATTCATCAGAGGGCGTATTCCTATGTTTAGTATTATCACATTACAGATTAGGCAAGTTGGTGATTCGGGTTTTAACCAAACACTGAGAAATAAAGTTAAGTAGTGCTGTATGTTACTTAACATATGTTACATAAAATATCTCTATTGTGACGTAATAAACCTTTGACCTAACAAAAGGCTGGTGAATTACGGTGACGCAGCAAATTTTGTTCATTTTAAAAGTTAATTTTCGACACACACGTCCGACTTTCTTTTAAATTATAAAAAGTGTATGTCGGTAAGACGTAAGGAACATTTTGATCCAAAATTTTAAAGGAACATTAGCTATAGTAACACTGTTACAAAAAAGCATCTTAATTTTCTTACCATATTCGACTCCGCTTAGTAAGTAATATAAACATATAACGCCATACGACGTTGCTGATGCGCAGTCCATGCGAAATATCCCACTGTGATCAATAGCACTTCGCCTTTTATACCTACATACACATAGAAATTATATCCTTTAGTCTTAGAACTTACCATACACGCTAACATACTTAGTAACCACGCTTACGCAACACGTACCGGTGACGGTGAGTGGTTTGATTAGTGATGATTGTTGTATTTATTCGGCGAGTGACAATCCCTTTTTTTCATGTTCTCTCTCTCCCAAGTAACTTCTTTCTTTTTCCAAACACAATCCTTTCAGGGAGGCATAAGGGCTATTAACAAAAAAACAATGTTTGTTCATAAAAATGCTGAAATGGGATAAAAATGTATAATCAAAGTTTCAAAAAACGAAGAATAAAATTTATTCAAAATACAAAGAAAACAATTGGCAATACAAGAGATCACACAGATATCTAATGCATGAGATCGATCAAAAACAAATCAAAAGTAACCAACACAGCAGGTTTCGGTCGCCATTGGTGACTGTGGAGCAGTAGATAAAATGAATTTAATTGGTGTATTATAACTCATTAAACTTAAGACGTATAACGATTGAAAGTTCGGTAAAGAATATGTGTAAATACGCTTTGTACAACTCCTGTACCATGTGTTGACATGTAAACTTACACAGCAGTATTATAGGTAATGTTAGAAGTTAATATTATTCATATTGTGGCGGCTGCATAATGATTTATCGCGAGCGGTAAACTAAAAGAGCGAAGAAACAAGAGACGCGGTGTTTATACCGAAGTTAACGATAAGAAAAAGGCCCTCGTCTACGCTTCGATGCACACACGCAAATTGTGCGGTTTTAAATCTGAAAATTTAGTCTAAAAATTATAAATATATATTACGATTTGATTTCAATCAAGAGATTAAAGAAAAATGCTAGAATTGAGAATTAGGGGAAAAAAATAGTGCGGAAAAAAATCGCGCTATCAGCAACAACAACAAAGCCAAGAACAACCGTTCGACGAACAAGAGATCACAGATCTAATGAATGAACACGTTTTAAACTAATTAGCATAAGATAGTAGAGTCGGGGAAGATGGGACACCTTTAACACATAATATCCAAATAGCCTGATCGTGTTTTAAACAATTAACAACGGTCTGTGGAAGTCGTGAAGATACGGTTTTATAATTCATTAAATGTTCTTTGTTTACTACCAAATGAAAAGAGAAAACAAAATGAAAAGGTGTCCCATCTACCCCCACCCTGCTATATTATAGTTAACCCTTTTACTACACTGTCGACTGGGCTCGATCAAAAACAAATCTGAAGTAACCAACAAAACGGGTTCTAGTCGCCATTGGTGACTGTAGAGCAGTAGGCAGAATGTATTTATACATGTATTATAACTAATGAAACTTATGACGTATGAGGATTGAGTGATTGGTAAAGAATATGTGTAAATACGCTTTGTACAACTCCTGTACCATGTGTTTATTGTAAACTTACACTAGTTAACGTTGTCGTCGCTTAAAAACGTTTGTTTTCATGAATTTTGACAAACCGTAATCACTCAGTAATTAGGTAATGTTAGAAGTTAATATTAATCATATGATGTTGAATTAAAAATAATGTTTCAATTACGATTAATGATAATACGGTATAAGAGTAGTGCATTTAATGCGTCCCCACTTATATGCTAATAGTTTGATTCAGTCGTGAATCGTTGTGTGGATTTCTTATCTTATATAACATGTGCCGTTGTTCCCCGCCAAACTCCAGACAGTGTTTCCGCTATGTAAAGTGCATGAGGAAAGTAATCGTTAATTAATCGCTTATCGTGCGGTTTTAAATCTGAAAATTTAGTCTAAAAATTATAAATATATATTACGATTTGATTTCAATCAAGAGATTAAAGAAAAATGCTAGAATTGAGAATTAGGATAAGTGCGGAAAATAATCACCCTATCAGCAACAACAACAACAACAACAACAACAACAAAGCCAAGAACAACTGTTCGACGAAAAAGGATCTATATGACCACTAACGTGTTCAAAAAGGATCTATATGACCACTACCGTGCTCAATAAAAGAACATTCGAGAAACTACAATTAAAAGACCCAAATACTAACTAACCTTTTCAATAAAGGCTTATCATAATACCCCCTGGTCGCACAGTTTTCCCTATTTCATATTGGTTATATATCGTTATTCTCGCCCCTGTTTTTGTGTGTGCGTGTATATCGCCTGCATATACTGCAATGATGAAGTCGCGACTCCAATTGAATTTCGATTCATAAGATTCGCCACTCTCAGCAGTTAGAAAAAAAAGAATAAAACCACAGCTAGAAAATACGACTGTGCGACAATGCATTAGATCAGGGGTTCTTAAACTTTTTGAAGCACACCCCCCAATGAAGATCTCAACAAACTTGCGCCTCCTCCCCCTTTTTGTTAAATTATCACAGTGGTGTTCAATTAAGTTCTGCCATAATACACCACAGCCAAACCTGACATATTGGACATGCTTTAAACCGCGCCCCGTTGGTTGACTGGACCTGTATTACTGCGTAAAACACATTTATCGCGATCAACGCAAAAGTGAAATCAAATAACCGTTCCGTTTACGTTTGCGTCATAGTTTAGCTTTATATTTGCCATGTTTTTCTTAGCCAGGTGGACAGTTTGTTACGAAATAGTGGGGATTCATTGCATCATGATAGCGAATGTTTTGTCTGGCAATTAATTAAGACATAATAGCAATTCACACGGCGATTATTCGCGTCATAATAGGAATTGACACCTCATCATTTAGCATGTGTAAGAGGTTTAAAAACAGACTAAAGGTGGCCGTACACAGTATCCAGCGTGCGAATTCGCATGCGAAGTCGTATGCAAACCCATTACCGAGTTCCGCATGCGGCAGCAAAATCAGGACAAAACAGACAAAACGGACGAATTCCGTATACTGTGTACAGCCACCTTTAAAGGTTTGCTATTTTAATTTAACTTTTGCTTGCGTCGTATTTAAGCCTTTTGAACACCACTATAATAAGACATATAACACTTTATTTTCAAGTTTTTCGCGCCCCCCTTCCAAGTGTTACACGCTCCCCCCAGTTTAAGAACCACTGCATTAGATTTTGGTTTCAAAGTACTAAAAGAGAATTCTACCACTTACCCGTGCGATATAGAGTACAGTTGGGAAAGATTGGACACTTAAACACATATTCACAAGTATTCCCCAAATCAAAATATAAAAAAACTATATACTAAAACACTTGGAAAGTTACTTAGCGATTCGTCTCGCACCTTAGGTGAAATTTTAAAAATTCGAAAACACACAGGATAAGACAGGACACTCAATCTTTTGATTGTGTATTTTATTTGAAGTATAGTAGGGTGGGGGAAGATAGGACACTTTGTCAGACGAGACTTTTCTTTTAATTTTTCTTTTACGGACCCCTATTTAATGATAATCAGGAAAACAAGGTTACAGAATTATTCGACAGTATTATCACGACTTTATAAAACGCCCGTCAAAGCTGATTACTGTTTTTTAATAATAAACAAAATATGTAAAATAAAAACAGTATACTTTAAACAGGTAAAACAAGAGTTCACAGATCTAATGAATGAGCACGTTTTAAACTAATTAGCCCATCTTCCCCCATTATACTATAAGGGCTAACTTTAAACTGATATTTTTTTACTCTTTTTATTTTAAATTAAAATCATATTTACCCCTACCTATTTTACCTATGCATATATATATTTTTTTTTTACAAAATCAAAACTAGTTTTATCAGACAAAATCAAACTGTACGAAATATTCAGGGTTGTTTTATAAAGCTATGAAACTAGTTTAATCGTTCACACTTGCAAACTACGATATTTCATCGACTTAAGTACTATTTTTGCAAGATTCAATATTAAAACCTTACTATTTCGCAGTTTTTTACCTATTCAAAATCTAGTGTCTCTATTTTACATGTTTTTTTTAAATATTTTAAAACGGTAATCAGCTTTAAAGCGTTTTATAAAGATATTACTGTCCCATTGTACTATACTTCTGTATAGTACAATGGGAGAAGATGGGACACTTAAGCACATATTGCCAAATATTTCCAAAATCAAAATGGATGACGGTTTTTGGGCAATACCACGAATTAGTACTATCATTCCTTTATTAATTGACACCAATTTAATAAAATATAATAAAACACACGAGGAGTTATTTAGCGATCTGCACAACAGGTGAAATTTTACAAATTCTAAAAAACACAGGATAAGATGGGACAGTTTAAAATCATTGTTAATTTTGAATATTAAGTGTATTTATAAATAGGAATATACGTAAAATAACACGAAATAATACTGTACGCTTTGAAAATTAGGTCTAAACATTCTTTTTCTTTCCCTACTGCTATAGTTTTTGTTGCCTATACATTATATTATTGCATAACAATTGGTATTGTTTGAACGACAATGGGTAATGTTCGAACATCAATGGATAAATATTGTATCCTAAAATGTATATGAACTGGTATGAACAGAAAATAATAATAACTATTGATAAAGTTTATATTTTTGCTACAAATTGGGTACTACTGCTCTGTTTTTGGCAGAAGCCACTTCTTATAAATTATCACCAAGTGCAAATGACCAAATTTCGAATATATTTTCAAACTAAAATATTTTTATTATATTAGTATCTTATAGTTGAAAACCCCCTGAGGTATAACATGGGTATAAATTACTAAATTACAAGCAAATCTTTCAAAGTTTGGCAATGAAAACATACAAAACTACAATGTGGGGGAAGATGGGACTCTAAATTGAAATATATTTACACTAGCAGTATTCTGCAACTTGTGGTTAAACCTACCGAGTTTGACAGGCTATGTGCTAGTTTTCTTTGCCATGTAAACTTCATATGTTTAACGATATTTTTTTGGTGTTTTCCCCTCAAATTAAAGTCATATTGCTCCCTGTCTATTTTCTTCATGCTTATATATCAGTGTTTTTTTACAAAACTAAAACTAGTTTTATGAGACAAAATCAAACTGTACGAAATATTCAAGGTTGTTCTGTAAAGCTATGAAACTATAATATAATCGTTCGCACACGCAAACTAAAAAAAATTTATTAGCTTCAATGTGATTTAGCGAGCATTAAAAAATAGCACCTTACTATTTTGCATTTTTTACCTGTTCAAAGTATACTGTTTCTATTTTACATATTTTTTTAATATTTAAAAATAGTAATCAGCTTTGACGGGCGTTTTTATAAAGTCGTGATAATACTGTCGAATAATTCTGTAACCTTATTTTCCTGGTTATCAATAAAGGGGGGTCCGTAAAAAGAAAATTAAAAAAAGTCTCGTCTGACAAAGTGTCGCATCTTCCACCACCATACCATAACATTATTTTCCAGATTATTAATAAATAGGTGTCCGAAAAAAGAAAATTAAAAAAGTCTCTTCTGACTAAGTGTCCCATCTTCCCCCATTCTACTCTATAATTTGGCATACATCTATGTAGGTTACTAGCATGTTATTGCCAGTAAAAAAATAATATTGAAAATAAGAAAAATAAAATAATATTTTTGCTCGGAATTTTTTTACGTATTTATTAGAGCTCGTATTGTATTTGTTCCGACTTACTGCGCATGCGCAGTAGCGTCTCGGCTCTGGGGCAATAGCGCCCGCTACAAATATATCAATCGAAACAAATGTATTACGACACCGGTACAAATGTATCAATCGGAACTAACATATTACGGCACCGGAAATGTGACTTTGCCCTATTTCGTTAATATCGCGCACGTTTCCGTATGCAGAGTCTGTATAGCCCTATACATTTGTACGATTCTAAGCCTTCGTGATTTTTATTATTAATACTAATACGCATACAAATTTCAAAATTTGCGTTTTTTCGTATTACGTAATTTAACTTATGTGCCCATTTCATTTGGTCTTCTTCGAACGGTGGGATTTTGTTAAACCACATTTTGGTAAATTAAATAAAAGTTTTATATCAACAGCTTTGTACTGTCGACTAAAATGTAATACCTGTTTAGAAACGACAGTTTGTTATGTTTTATTCATAACAAATATGAAAGGAAATCACTCATCCATAACTGGAAGTACGTCAAGCGTAACGATTGTACATCCGGGTATTTAGAACTGCGTCTCGAGCCAGCCGGGGCGTGTCTGTGATTCTGTCATTATGCTAAGCAAACGTTTCTAGTAGATTGTATTTGCAATGTAACTCTACTATTATTTTAAAATAGACATTTAGTTACACAGCTGTGGACAATAGAACATTAGTTTCAAAGGGAAAACTGGTTGTTCATTTTAAGTTACCTTCATTGTACTGTATCGTGATGTAGTTATTTCGATCGTTTATGTACTTGTTTTGTTATTATTTTATGGTTAATTTTAAAGGTATACCCATTGTATTTATTGGTAAATTAATTTTACCAACTATTATCTGTTGTTAAAAGACCTATCTTAATATTACTGTTCTAGTTTTTAAGATCACAGCAAATACTAACAAGGCATATTTAGTTTTTTAATGAGAATGTCCAGATATTGATTTTGGTGTTAAGGTATGAGTGGTTTTAAGCATTTTTTATCTTTAGGGTGTTAAATATGTTTTGTTTATTAAAATGAAAATATGTTTTTATTATCATTAGCTACAGATGGACTGTTTTTAATATATTACCCACGTATTAGACTGTATATCAACAGGTTTTATCAAAACTAGTAGTCTAAAGCACACTTGGAAGTCCAGCACACACTAGCAATGAAATCCCAAGAATATTATTCAAGTTCTTTAAATTTTTGATTAATTAAAATAAACTTTTATCATTGGTTTGCATAAACCTTTAAACATTGCTAAGAACTTGTAAAAACAATTGTTTTTTATCTAAATAGCTTTAGTTACAATTTTGCAAATCCTCAAATATTTCAACTGTTTTGTTATCTCTTCAATCACGTAAATAGGCTATATACTTTTTTTAAAGAAAAAAAGTTCATAGTTGTGTACATGGGTTTTATTAAGTAGAATATACTTTATTAAACTCAGATAAATAAGCGTTAAAGTGCACCAATGCAACAAGTATCCTGTGAAAAAAAATTTTCGTCTAATTGATCAGTGGCGCAATCAGAAAATTATTTTCTAAAGAGAATTTTTAAAATGAACCTACATTTGCTTAATCATGATTATTACAACATAACATCGTATTGTCATTTATTATTTGACAAATTATGTCTATTTTACAATGTCTCTGATTGAACAGTCAGAAATAAAGGAATCTTGGATCATCAGCATTATTGCGTGTATAGACAAGACAATCGTACAGTTAAAATAGGGATGTTCACGTAACTGGCTTTAAATAAGGTCACAGGGCAATACTGTGACACGTACCTTACGATTATGTTTTGTGTCAAGTTAAGTGTGCAGTAACATTATTTCAATTTTTAGTTACTTATGAGTTCATAATCAAGTTTATGTGATGTACATTTATGCAATTTCGTCAACAC
The DNA here is from genome assembly GCF_009617815.1 of Ciona robusta. Lineage (NCBI taxonomy): Eukaryota > Metazoa > Chordata > Ascidiacea > Phlebobranchia > Cionidae > Ciona > Ciona robusta. The sequence goes on along the minus strand of NC_143241.1, from coordinate 1,681,116 downwards.
AAGCATGTTATTGTTTGATGTAAATTCATTAGGCTTCTTAAATAAAGGTGTTTGAAGGGGTTAGTTAATTGTCATTACTAGACTGATAAAAGATAATTGAGTGGTTAGGATAATACATAAAAGATAATAGGATTTATTGGTTGTACCAATGTAACATTTATATCTAATGATATACATACTACTTATGTTTTATCAATTTTCAGCTGGTATAGTGTGAACGTCTTTACAAAGTGTTTGTTAACATCATTGAAAATATTGAAGGGATCTGTTAACCAAGAGTGCACTGCATCCAATTATTCAGACACGTCATTATTATTTGGATTAACTTCATACTGATGATTTGAAGTTGAACAACAAGTTGGATCTGTGGGCTTTGCGTTTTAACTCGGAGTGGATTGTTTAAAAATAAATTTAAGTTGTGAACTGATTGAATCAATATGTCGAATCAAACAAATTCACAACAACATGTTGAAGAACTAAGAAATGAAGCAGAAAATATTAAAAAAGAAATTCGGGTATATTTACATAAGTTGTAACCTGATAATTGTTGATGTTTAACACTGTGTTATACAAAGATCTTTTTTTCAATAATATCAACTCATAATGTAGCGGGTTTATTTTACCATTGCCTGATAGCATTAATTTCAATGTCATATTAAAGTACATATTCATATTATATTTCTTAAGTGATTGTTTATTCCATTTATTAAAATTATGTCTTTCAGGATAAACGTCAAGCGTTAAAAGATTCATCTTTATCTGAGGTAGGCAATTGTGTGACAAAATTTACTTCATTTGTCTTTTGTTGTACAATTTTTATGCCATTTTGTATCTTTACCAAACAATCTTAAATTGTCTTGTTGTTTAGGTCGCTTCCAATGTTGATGCGATCGGTCGCGTTCAAATGCGAACCAGACGAACACTGCGAGGACATTTAGCAAAAATTTATGCAATGCATTGGGGAACTGATTCAAGGTTTGTTTATCTTGGTTACTTTATATATCTTTTTTACTTTGACTTTTCTCTGTGGTAGTTTAGCTTGAACCTAAGATTTTACTTTTATCTATATTTTAACATTGACTGTTTATATTCTAAAAATTGTTCAAGAACTGCTTTTGCAAATGCAGTTAAATATCCTGTTAGGTTTAATGTTAATTACAGCTCTGTCACTTATTAACAACCACTTTTATAACATGTATATATTCAATTACCAATTTACAACACCTATTAGTCTGTTATCATGCTATGCTCCTAATAATTTTTATTTTTAGTTGTTTTATTTTTTTAAAACAGACACGTTGTCAGTGCTTCACAAGATGGGAAATTAATCTTATGGGATTCTTATACAACCAATAAGGTAACAGATGTATATTAAATTCAACATTGATTATCAACTAAATTTTACTTCTAGTGGATGCTCAGATTAACTAATGGCAAGAAAAACAGATCAACTGAATTGATATATAAAAAGTAAATAAACCTTGTTAATATTAACAGGTACATGCCATCCCACTTCGATCAAGTTGGGTGATGACTTGTGCTTACGCCCCATCTGGCAGTTTTGTAGCTTGTGGAGGTTTGGATAATATTTGTTCTGTGTATAATCTCAAAACAAGGGAAGGAAATGTGAGAGTTTCGCGTGAATTAAACGGACATACAGGTAAACCTTACATTGTGCATTATATTAAGTGCTGTTGCTTGTTCAGGACTTTATTCTTTACATAGCTCATACGATAAGTGAACTGCTACAGTTAGTTTCACCATTTTCAATTTTAAACTTGTTGTCACAAGTTGTTGTCCTGTAGCTTTGCAAATAATTTTATATGAACTTTGTTTAAATTCAGGGTATTTGTCTTGTTGCCGTTTCCTTGATGATACACGTATTGTTACAAGTTCTGGAGATATGACCTGGTAAGTTATGTGAAATAGGCAAATATTACATTCCATAAGAATCCATGTGTTTTATGTATTTACAACCTAAATAATTATGTGACCAAAACCAATGGTAGATAATAAATATGTAATAAAAATACATGTATGTTGTTGCAAGATTTTATTAATAAGCAACTTTATTGTTATATTTAGTTTTTGGATTAAACTATAGTGTAGACAAAGATGCTTACTCTTTAGGTTAATAATATTTACAATTTACACACCTGGTTAATCATTAAGGTTTTTGTAATAAATATTGAGCCTTACATAAAATGTATTTCTTTATCCATTTTTTGCCATTGTTGATTTGTTGGTAACTATTGTGTTGGCTGCAGTTCCTACCTCTTGTTGTGTAGCAACTTAGACAATCTATTCTTCTCATTAATTCGTTTGTTGGTTTGTGTTTTCATGTAAGAAGTCGGGTTTAAACAGAACAAGTTTAACAATAGGTCAGCCTGTATCAATATCAAATATCTATTTACTATAAAAGCTGCAGCTCTTGTAGCAATAGTTGGTCAAATGTTTTTTTTTTTTTTTTTGCCTTTTGTTGATTAAATATGTGGGATTTAATTTGGTAGTAGTTGTTTTGGAATTCAAGTTTATTTCTTGTTTAGTGCTCTTTGGGATATTGAAACTGGCATGCAAACTACTGCATTCACGGGACACACAGGAGACGTTATGTCACTCTCTGTAACTGATGATAAAAACACATTTATATCCGGAGCATGTGATGCCACTGCTAAACTGTGGGATCTGCGAGACGGGATGTGTCGACAAACTTTTAGTGGTCATGAATCTGATATCAATGCTGTTTCGGTACGTTTCTATTTTTGTATGTTCGGTATTATTTCTAATATCAATGAACTCAGATGTTTCCAAACAACATGGCATTTGGAACTGGTTCAGATGATGCTACCTGTCGCTTGTTTGATATTCGTTCAGACCAAGAATTGATGATCTACAGCAATGATAACATTGCATGTGGAATTACAAGTGTTGCGTTTAGTAGAAGTGGTCGGCTTTTCTTTGCTGGCTATGACGATTTTAATTGCAACATTTGGGATGCAATGAAAGGAGATAGAGCAGGTGCAAAATATTAAAAACTATTTAAATATAAAATTCTTAGCTTCAATAAATGTAAACGTTTGTATTATATTTTAACAATTGTACCCTGTTAGCTTCACAGTAAGATACAACAGATGTAACCTAATTCACCAATGTGACGTTTTAAACATCCAACTTTCTTCTTAGTAGTCGCAAGGCTGCAAGTTGCATGCGTACCACCAGTTGCACTATTACTTGTTAATCTTACTCTATCTTAAATGCTGGAGTGGAAACAATACATTTTATAAATTGCTATTTCTGTTCAGGTGTTCTTGCTGGACACGACAATCGCGTTAGTTGTTTGGGTATCACTGTAGATGGAATGGCAGTTGCAACCGGATCATGGGATTCTTTCTTGAAGGTTTGGAACTAACAATACAGGAGCTATATGTTGCTGTTCAACGTTTCTATTGCATGGTCGGCCGCAACTAAGCTTGCAAGGACAAACAAAACAATCAGCGGTATAACCCGGCATACTCTGTTGTGTTCTGAAATGGGTGCCAGCTTTATGCACCCCAGCAAAGCTCTTGCTAAACCACCAGGCTGTACCCTTGTGTGAAAATTTTGTGTTTGTACGTTTGTTGTTCATCTATCTAAAACTAAACCACAACATTTTTCACTCTTGTCAGCAAAAGTTGCCACACAGTTATGGATACAAAGATATTGTCTAGTATGTATACAATCTTCATTGACATATCCGATTAATCGTACGCCCCGCAACTACTTTGCATTCTATGTTAGTCGTGAAAAATGTTAGCTTTGTGTTGTAATGCTGATGACAGGCCATGGGTTATTATCGTGGATATTATTAGAAAATTGTTGCGTTTAGAGGATTTTTGTTTGTTCCTATTTTCTGATGAAATCAATGAATTATTGGGCAATTCCACGTTAATAGTAATGTGCACTTTCACAACCCTCGTTTTGAATTGCGTTTCTCTTTTTAAGTTTAAACGTGGGAGCTACAGTCACGTATTTTTACAATTATTAAAACCCGCTGCAGTACTTTCATCTCTATCACGTTCGCATTGGTCCACAGCTAAAACAATAAAATCGAATTCGCTCGAAGCAGAAACAGATTTACGTTTTCGAACATTTCGTCAATCAATCGAGTTCGCGAGATTTCGCAACTTGCTCGTGATCTTGGTTTAGTGGCGTGTGCAATAAGAGTTGCCGCTTTCCCCACTTTCTTTTTACGTCGATTTTTTATTATTCTTCGTATCATGTATTTGTCTAGAATGCTTGTTGCGCCATAGCGTCGAATGTTTGGCGTTGGGATACGCAGTTGTTAAACTAATATGGATGCCGCTTATCGATCTTAACATCGACCTCGCTTTACCGCTTTGTGACGTCACCACGGTTTCTAGAACAGTGTTTCCGTTTTCGTACGTCACGGCTTTTAAAATTAACGAATAGCTGTGCGACGGTTTTTATCGGTAAACATTGCTCGTATTCATCATCGACACATCTGCAGGAAACATTTATATTTCATCGTTCAACTGCTCAACCCGCTAAGGCGCTTACAAAATCACTTGTTACATTGGAAACCCTTTTCAATATTTTAATAATCAACCGCAATCTGACACACGAATTGCAAAACGCGTGGCGTCGCCCCCACTCGCTACATGATCTGGTCCTATTTATTAATACTCCCAAACAATAAAGACTTGAATTCTTGCGATGTTGTTGGTTTGGGGGCGCACAGGTTAATGTTGGACCCAACTCGCTTTAACTTAATGTTGTTATTCGCCAGTGTTACGTCATCTCGAACCATAGTGGGAAGTATCTTGTTTATGTTTTAAGGTAAAGGATATCTGTAACCCACGTTTCTCGCTGTCGGTTGACAAACACGTCAAACAACTCACCAACTGAAAGTGGTTACCCCACTTCACTGTAAGCTCCCAGACTTCATGAATTACCGCGAAATTGCCCATAGTAATATATTGTATATAATATTTGTTACTGTTGCTTGCGTTGTGTGAGCGCATTATTATACAGCGTGATTGTGAACCAACAGACTCCAAATTGTTCGAAGTGGTGAGTTAGGTATTTGTATTTTCAATGTGAACCCTGTCTATCACTAAATAAATAAAACATTCGAAATGAGAATTGAATTAACTTTACGAGAGTATCTGAAAACAAACACATCGCGTAAGGGAGTTGTTTGAAGTTTTGTTTAGTAATCTTTTTGACGACCAGAATTGTGTTCTGAATAAGAACCGTTGCTTAAAGTTTTACTTCGATAAGTTGTTAGCGTAGCCAAAAAGAAAGACAGCGCTCCTAGACGGGAATACGTAATGTTCAGGAAGCTTCATGCTGATACACCACCATAGTGAGCTTGTATGTTTGTCTCCTTTGGCGAGAGGGCACATAAACGACGATTGCTTCAACCCAATGTCTATAAGGTGTAGTACGCAATATAATACACCTTTCCCACGATGCTGTGATAAATATAATAAATATATATTCTTGTCACTAAATTTGTATACAGAAAACGCAGGGGTTTTGCGTTTTACCCACGTGTTTAGTTATCTATGATCCTACCCACATTTAAGTGACGAACATTAGATATTTCAGACACGCGATAAAACTATATCATTTTACCCGATAATATGTGTGCACAGAACATGTCATTGGTGTCAGTAGATGTTAAGTAACGTTTCACATTTTTTCTGTGTGTTTATTGTAATACACAAATATATTACGACCATATGTTACACTAATGACACATTAGTTTTTTACAATTAGTGTACGAAATAAAAATGTTACTGATGCAGGAACTGATAGATGACTGGCGAATTGTAAGTAAACTTTAATGAAACACCTGTGGCAAAAAGACACGCTTTGATGAGATGGTTGAAACGTTAGAAAATAAAAAATAGTGTAATATAAAATGTATGTTGTTAAAATGTTTCATTGCACTAAAACTATCTCAACACAGCCGGAATCGGCAGTAAGACCCTTATCACGTAATACTTTAAGTTGTAACGGAATATACAAGATTGCACAAATATTGTAGCCAATCATCGGTAAAAGCTAGGAGTATACATGGAAGCAGCAGCATGCTTTACCAAGTAACAACTATCAACAATAAATATACACATATTATTATACATTAGCACCCATACGTCCACTACACAGCTGAAACTCTTGTGTGGTTACAGCTAGAACATAAAATTGTAGGACACATATGAAAACATAAGGCACTCAGCCACAATAAACAAGTTTTATCATTTTGTCAAAATCTAATTTAAAATATTTTTCCCATGTTGGACATGATAAATGGATAAATTTGTACTATATACACCATAAAGCAGAAACTTAATTTTACTCAATAAATGCAAATTGAGCAATAAACGCAATCATTATGGCTGAAATGACATAAAACGCTAATAATATAACAGGCATCCTTTCATCAGATACAAATTCAGGTTTGCTATTGATGTGGAACTCTGTGCTCTCTGCTGCCACATGTGAGCTACAATTTGTTTGCTTAGAGGGTGATTCACTCAGTAGATTTGTATCATCAGAGGAATGGGATGGGGTTTGAAAGGATGTAACCACGCTGTAGGGACCAACCAACATTGATTCATTGCTGACCACACGAACAGCAGCTACACGCACTTTGTATTTCGTAGTTGGTTCTAAATAGTCAAGCAAGCAGCAACACTGGCTGTACATCATCACCTAGTTGAAATATTACAAAGTAATTTACAAAATATACAATACTATTCCATGTGTTGACGGATGGAAGACACAACTATGGTACAAAATATTATCTATAAACACCTGCTTTTCATTTTCTTTGATTACATCAAATTGTATGTAAAATAGTTGACATAACCTTGTATCAACTATTGGTTTATTGTGACAAGTTTTATTTTTGTTGTACTTTCCAAGGTGCAGTGCTTCACATATTTACCTTGGTTGTTGAACCATCTTCCAAACAAAGTCTATACTTAATATCATCTCCCTTCGTAACATCACATGCACTCCATGATATTTCACATGTACTTGAAGTTATATTGTTTACGGTAGGTGCTGAAAATAGAATGACAGAATTTAATTTTTTTTACAATCTTAAATGGTATCTAAGGCGTCAGAGAGCAGTTTATTTTCGGCATAAAAAGCAGGCAATGCGAAAACAAACAGATTACAATATTTAAGATCTTACGTTCCATAGTTCCTGGACACAGTATGGTTGTGGTGAAAGAATACTCAATCGAAAATGGTCCAGGTCCTTCTTTATTGGTAGCATTGATACGGAATTTATAAGATGTGTTTTCTGCCAATCTGTTTATGCGATAGTTGCAGCTTGAACCGTGGTATATTGTAATGAACCTTCAAATACAAACCAATGTAACCAAAGAGAATATAAAGAATGAGTTACACAGCTTAATTATCTCATTAAAACAAAATTGATTATTTGTTCAAACTTTATACTACAATAATAAAACTTTTATTTTAGAATTTACTTTGTGGAGTAATTATCATTTCACCCATTGCTGTTTTTGATTCCTGCATTTTTTAATTTCAACTATCAAATTTCAGTTTTGTCTGATTATTCATTCAGATTTAAATAAATATATATTAGGGTGGGGGAAGATGGAACACCTGTTCATTCCAATTTCTCCTCCAATTTGGTAGTAAGCAAAAAACGTTCGAAGACCTATGAAACTGTATGTTCACAACTCCCATGCACCGTTGTTAATTGTTTAAAACACGATCAGAATATTTGGATACTATGTGCTAAAGGTGTCCCATTTTCCCCACCCCCACTATATTTTCCAACTAGATGGGATAAGCAAAGATTAACTCTGTTTAACAAAACCAAACATCACTCCAAACTACCTTCCATGTTTGTCCCTTATCTGCAGCAAATATGAAACTGCTTTGTTTGATTTTTCTCCCCAATTTAGCTTTAAACTAGTGGCAGAATATTGAACACAGGTTAATGTTGGTGGTTCAGGTCGTGTTGGATTTGTTTGATAAACAACTGGTTGACTTATCGGACTTTCTCCAATCTCATTTCTGGCAGAAACCTTTATCCTGGGAGAACATATGAAAATAATATTACTTATAACAGGGTGTACTATACACACCATTCACCATATTCCTTGCCTCATACACATAGTTTGTTTCTGTATGACCTAATTTAAACAGCCTTTTAGTATCCACTGCATTAAGGCAATAAAATACCTTCGCTGTAAATGTGTATGAAAGCAGGTCACTACAGTGATATTTAATAAGGTTTTAACTGATACTGTACAATTTCTACCCTTTTTTATAAACTTACATGCCAAATGTATAAAAAATTGTGTTTTGAATTAATTTTAGCTTGGTTTTTGTGTCCTGTTGAACAAAACTGTAAACCACAAAGTAGTGGCATCGGCATATCCAAACTTTTATTAAACTTAAAGTATAAGTATTTTATACTTTAAAAATATGACTTTTGAAAACATGCTCACCTGTATGTAGTATCTGGTATAAAATCATTGACGAGATATTCCTTTGTTTCGACATCAACATTTATAACTTCTTCGTTACCATCTTCGTGTTTTAAGTACAAGGTGTATAAAGTAATAATTGAGCCATTGTTTTGTGGTTCATCCCAAGAAATATTGAACGCATCATCAACACTAACCACTTTTATATTGGTCACCATGTGAGGCACATCGTGTGGTGTGATCACTTGCCCAACATCGGACACAACACTTTTGCCAGCTTTGTTCACTGCCTGTTGATGACAGACTTATAACTTTACAGTGCAACACATGCAATATTGCAGAACGTTAAAGCGTTTATTTTTTTCACTAGTAGTGGTCAGTTCAACATTAAAGCAAATGTTAACATGTAGCTTTACTAGCTCATTATCACAAAACCTGTATTTGTTTGGCTAAAAAATAGTAGTAGTGGAAAATAATAGCAACACACGTCACACATCTAAAATTTTTCCAGAAAAATACAAAAGAAAATATTTTACTGTGAAGTTAACATTATGGTAGACAGACAAGTATATACAATGTTTTTAACCAGCGGTTCCTTTGGTTCCTTTTATAAATTATTTACACATGAAATCCACAGTCATGTAAAACATGTGAGTTTTAACTGGCAGGTGAACTTTGGGTTGTTGGGTTAGATTGATCATGGTATAGAGAGAGATGACTAACTGTACTGAGTGAATGAATTATCCGGTGATATCACAATTTTATCTCTAAATATCAGACATGTCACATAACAGTAAAGAAGTTTTATATTAAAACAATTTTATCATATACGACATATCTTATGCTTACTTGCAAGGTAAAGTAATACAAGGTGTTTGGTGTTAAACCATGGATGGTGTAAGAAGTAACAGATTCAGTGAAATATGAGGTCAGTGAACTTTCAACACTTCCCCAGTTTATTTCATATCCACTGATAGACGATCCATTATCAGGTGTATTCTGTGTATGAGTATGAAGGTTCTTATTATGTTTACACAATCAAATGTAAAATTATTGGAATTTGCATAATATATGTGCAGCATTAGATTGGTGTGACACAAGCTACAACGCAGGTTGCTACCGTATGTAAATACATGGCAGTGAAGTAAATTTAATTGTCTTGTGGGGTTGCAGGGTAATTTTTTCAAGCTTTAAATTAACTTTGCTTTCATGAAATGTGGAATTGTACCTTAACAAATTAATTACACTAATCACACAATAACAAACTTAACCAACTAGAAATAAAATTTATTAGGATTGAATTTATCATTTTTCACATGAATGTTAATTAACAAAATAAGATTAAATCACAAGAGCTCAGTGTCTCCCAAAGTTTACTAAATTAACAAAAACTTTATAAGTTGTAATTTTGACTTAAAAGCAACTTGTTATAAGAAAAATGAAAAGGGGATTTTTTAGTAGAAATAAGTATAAAATATGAAGTGTTAATAATGGGTTTGGAAAGTAAAACGTTATAATAAACAAACCATCCATGAGAGTCGAGCAGTAGTAGAATCCATACATACAACACATGGTACGTCTGGTTTGTCTGGTGCAGAAGCACTTGATACCACTTCTAACCATTCAGACCAGTCACCAGCCTGCCAATTAATTACAGTTAATTTATTTTTGTTTATTCTATTGTGAGTTTATAATTCTACTGCAATACACATTCAATCGGGCATCAAGGTTGACAAATTTGACAATTTATAATTTTAAGTTCCAACCAACAGCTTGTGCATTCTAACTTATTGGTTCTCAACCTTTTTAGCTTATGAACCGGTAAAACTTCAAAACAAATTATGCGGATCAGTGAATCTTCAAAATCAAAATTAACTCAATACATAATTACAACAAAAGTATGCAACTCAAAAGTAAAAATTAGAAACTCCATTTAATGTAGAATTTGCTGTTAAATGCGGTTCTATTCAAGTTTCCGCAAGGTGAAGTACAACCTCTAGAGTCCTAATCCTTGCCCATTTATTTTGTTAACTTCAACTGTCAAAAGATAGGTTCATAACATGTATGATTTAATAATAATTTTTAAATATTGCTTCTAAACAAGAACATTACTCAAAATATCTACCCCAACACAGTTGAGCGCACGCAGTGAAAATGAATATTTGGTTCCTGGTTTAAGATTCGAGACAAGAGCATCAGTTTCTTTGCCAGAATATGACATGCTTGGTTCACGTGACCCCATTTCATTGGTTGGGATACAACGAACATCATATGAGGTCACATTGGCCCCTCCAGTGTACAAAGGTGATTCTGTTGACAATAATTATATAATTAGTTTCATGTTGGGATCTTCAATGAGGGACGTGCTTTAAAAAGTTTTAGAATCCCTGCTCCAGTTTGTAAAAAAAGACTTTTAAATCTAGATCAAAGTTCAAGACCTCCATAACCCCTCCTGGCTGAACCACTGCTACTGTACATGTATAACAAGTTAACAACTTACTCCATTTAATATTAATACACGTAGCCTTTGGTCGCATAGCAAGCATGGGTGGGTTGCATACACCCGGCACAACAGGAGAAGTGGTGAAAGATAATACATCGGATGGTAAGCTTCGACCACCGAGTGTGACACAGAAGACACGAACACGATACGAATGACCTAGGATGGGACATATTGATGTTAAACGTGAGTCTCAAAAGATTATTACCAATCACAGCATATATATTCACCATTTGGTTTGGTAAAATTTGTTTGCTATTTGTAATGTCATTAGTAGGTATGTGCCGAGATAAACACGAGCTTAATGCTCATGACTAAGCGTCACCTATACTAAACAAAAAACAGAAGTCTATTTTTCTGCTTTATTCACCCCGATGAACTTCGGCACATGCCTGACTATTATTTCCAATCACCATACAAAAACTCACAAGTACATGTAACATTATTTTCCCCCAACTATTGGAGTAAAAGAGCCTAAATAAAAACTGCTGACTTTTAAGCTTTGTAGCAGCTGTGCCTTTCCTGGACTCGCTACTTCAATTCCTGGCCTTTGCTACGACAATTTTTTAGAACCAATTGAATATTAACCTGGATGTAATTCATCAAGAAGACATTCCTTGTTCAAACCAGTGTAAACAACATCCATTGGTTTGTTCTTCTCTTGTGACATTTCAACAATGTAATTGTTGACTGGTGAACCTCCATCATCATGTGGTGTATCTGTGTATTATAACTATGTGTCACATACTCTCCACACAATTCAAAGTCACAGCGTCACTTACAAAAACGCAGTTAATAGTTAAGGTTAGACTATATAAAGTATGGTCATTGTCATTGCTTTTCAACTCCCTTAGTTGGCCTTGGTTTGATTGTGTCTCTTGTGGGTTTGAGTGGTCTTAAGTTTTGGGGATTATTAGCTTTAAAACTTCATGGCTATGGCTATATTAAAAATACATCTATATTCTATTGTATTCAAATTATAGTATGTATTGCCATGGTAGAATAAATGTAGCAAGGCAGTTAACTAGTTAAAGGTGTTTCTTTATTAAGACGTTTATAAGAGCACAATATTAATGAATACACAATCTTAAGTAAACATAGATAAAGGGAAGACATCTGCCATTTTTCAAACATAAGCAAACACAGTATTCCATATGACTTTGTATCCTACTTACCCCATGATATTTTACAGAATTTTGAATTTACTTTCCCAACAACGAAAGGTTTGGGTGGGGGAGATGGGACATCTGGACATGTAACAAACGATACTATGTCGCTCCATTTGCTACAACCTTCCTTGTTGTATGCACATAACTATAAACATGTTATTTAGTGTTACACTGAATTCCTAAAGAAAGGTTCATTAGCGAAAGTAGCTGTTTAAAATAACGGTAACGTCTGTTTAGTTTAAACTAATCATCTAAATGTGAAATATCCCACCAACATGATTTTCATAAAGGTTTTTTCGAAACATGGCTATAAAGCATATTTAAGATGAATAAGTAATTTTACATTTTACCTTGTGTATCCCCATCTTTACATAAACTGTCTTTGTTTAAGTGTTAATTACATAAATATTGAAGCATGTGTATCGTATGTTGTATTTATGGTAATCACGTTAATAGTAAAGACAAACAAATATTTCCTAATCGATAAAAGATTATGATTCTAATCAATTTCAGCCACTGTATAAAAAAGTTATAAAAACATCTTACCCTGAATCTATAATGTGAGCTGCGCACTAAATCTTTGACGATAAATTTGGTATCCAAACCATCGAATTCTGGCATGAACCCATAGTCATTTGACTCATCATATTTTTCAAGGGTGTAACCAGTAACATTTGATCCAGACTTCTTCCAATCTAATGTTAAACTGTTTACCATTGCTTTTGTCAACCTGGGTGCTTCTGGCCGACCTGGTACAGAATCTTGTGTGTGAAACTTCACTACTGTGCTCCATTCACTGTAATATTATACAACAAATACATATTTACAGTAAGTTATTTATACAGGTAGTTTGCTATTAGATATAGCAGGTACATATTTTTACCCATAGCCTGTTTTAATGATTGTTGTTTTGTAGTATTTATTTATTTTAGTGGTCAATATCACTGTTGTTATTATGATTGAATGCATTTATGTTTTTTAGCTTATTAACGCCTCAGCCATTAAATTTAATTTACCCTGATGAAAGTAACACTGATTATAACTTCAATAAGTTGGTATGTAGTATAATATTGATGTAGGAACAGATTTATACAAATTAAATAATTCTAAATGAATTTCAAACCTAATCCCTATTTTATTTTCCCCTGCCAGTCGAAACTTGTATTCTTGCGATGGTTTCAATCGAACAACTTTATATTGTTTCTGATGTCCCTGGTAGAGCAATGTAAATGCTGAGCCGGAGTTTCCACCATCCCATTCAAGATGATAACGAAATATTTTTTCTCCATTATCATTTGGTGTCTAAAAACACAAAGCTTGTATATTTTTATGTTTTTTTATTCGATGCAGTATTTCAATACACTTGTTTGTCAAACTGTTTGCGTTTTACACACTTTATTTAACAGTGTTTTTAAAGTTTTTCCTCTGTATAATTTCACGTTTGGTAGCAAAATATTTATACTGAACTGACAGTTCATATTTTAAAAAGCCATGTAGTAGTCCACCCAACACAATATAACAACAACCGCATATATTATAATAAACCCACCATCCACTTTAAAAGCAAAGAATTCTTGTTTTTGCTTGCAACCTTGGGTGGTGCGGGTGTATCTGGTCGGCAACTTAATGTACGAAACTCAGTAACTTGAGAAAACTCTCCACTGTGCTTTAAATATAATGCTTGCAATCTGTGAGAATATATTTAACTGATGTTTTTACCACTAAATCAATGATGCCATGGTTGCAGAATACAATATAAGATGGTTTTGGTCAAAAATATGGTAAAACATCAAAAGAAATGTTTAACATGAAAATAGCTTCAGTATATTAACAAACCTGAGACAATAATTTGTTGCTGGTCTTAGATCAGTAACCATTCTTTCCAACTCCTTGCCACTAAAAATAAGATAATATATAAACTATATACCACATAGTTAGTAAACGACAACTAACTAAATGTTACCAGTATATGTCACTGAAGTTACATGGGCCATTCTTTATATCACCGAGGCACAACTTGTACACAATGTTAGTTTGGTTAATATGAAAGCTTTCATTCATATGTAGCAGCGGGTCCCAACATACCAATACACTCCTTGCTTCCACTGTTTTCACCTGAAATGGTTAAAAAAATGTCTGCATTTTTACATTAATAATTTTACAATTATTATTTATTACCTTATTATTTATATAATATTAATTTCTTAGAGTAATTTAAGGTATTACCATAGTTTTATATCAGATATAAATTCTTGTTTAATATGTTATAAATAATTATTTTTATATATTATATATACTAGTACTAACTACAAAAGTTAAAGTTAGTAGTTTAACATAGTTTTTCTTTAAATGGATTTTAGGAATTCAGAGTTATAAGATTATGAACAAGGAGAACAAAAGCAGAACATTCATTAACAATTATTGTTTTGGTTTTCAGAATATAACTTTGTATGGTTTAATGTAAAAAATAAAACTATCTGGAATATTTAAATGCATTATACGGCATCTGCCATCCATTCTACAGTATACATAGAACACAAGTGCTAAATGTGTTTACATAGTATACACAAGTGGTAGGTAACTTATACAAGCAGAGTAATAACCATTGAATACCTCAGGCAATGAAAGCAGTGAGTTGTAACCATAGTGGTAAATAATATACATAGATAGACACAATACAGTGAATTGCGAATATACCACCGTTTGCGATTTAGTTTTGTCACACTTTTTGTTTATTCCAACCTGTTTTCACCAATGGTAATGGTTAAACTAAGTGATCATTTACCTGTGGTTTGGAAACAGCACTCAACCAATCACGAATGGAATCGTAAACATTACAATCTAAAAAATAGATTTGGTTACTTCATTTTTTGCTTAAGCAGAAACAGTGTGAACAACAACTGAATTCATTTTTCTAAAATGCCTTTTTGATCCTTAGCATATGTTTTGTTTAGTAAGTTTGTGTTTTAATCAATATTTGGTATGAGTAGCGTCTGCACATAACTGACTAGTGGTGAGTAAATTAGTAACTCTTTAATTGAGAATATTTTGCTAATGACATTTTTAATATCATGTCTAGAAATTGAATGTACAGTATGCTGGGAAAAGTGGGACGCCTTTTTACTTTATTTTCTATACCATTTGGTAGTAAACAAAAAAGGTTCAAAGAATTATAAAACCGTATTCTTATGACTACCATAGACCGTTGTTATTTGTTTAAAACACAATCAGAAAATTTGTATATTATGTTCTACAGGCGTTCCGTGTTCCACCACCGCACTATAAGTCAAATATTTATAAAACAGACCCTGGTGGAGGCAACCTAAATAGGCTTTTGAAATGTTGGTACAAAAAATTAATTTGCCAAAAGAGCTGTATTGGAATTGTAATAACAGCATGTTCACACAAATCTTCTATTCGGGCAGTGTAGGATGCATAAAAGAGCTGTACGTATTAGGTAATGCCACACAACATACTTGCACCTTCATTACCTTTTGAGGCAAACAATGGCCGCTGTACATATGCAAGTTGCTCTTCACTACTGCCTGGTAAAACCTGTTGAAACAGTTCCATTTGATCACACGCAAGATATTGTTGAAAATAAAATGACTTCCTTTATGGGCAATTATAAATAGCATTTCAAATCAATTAAGTAACTATATGAGCATGACACTCAACCTGTTTACAAAATGTTGCTCATTATTACTAATTTTACACATAATGTATATGAAGTTTAAACATTTTTAAGCACAGACACATGCTAAATCAAAATGGAAACTGCTGTACTAACGATGGATGATTCATAGAATAATAACATAGAAAGTGGTTGTGTTGGTGCCAAACAGGTACACAGATAGTAAAATATGAGAATATATAATATAGAAATACCTAGATTAATATGTATAAATGATGTTTTTACAGTTACTAAAACAAACACGATATGCAATTTTTTTGTGATAGAAACATGTCGATAAAAAAAGAAATAAAAAACATTAACTTACTTGATTTACGGATGCATGTTGTGGTGCAACTGCTCGATGTTGATAAGTGGTGGGGACGATTGGATCATTATTTTGGTTGCGGTTAAAAGTATTAGAATGGTTTTCATGAAGAACAACAACTCGCCTTTCTCCATTGGTTTCAATAACCTGTGATATGTAGCCCGGTGGTGCATATATGGTGGGGATTATTCCATTGTGGGATGTCATAGGTACATCAGCAGGACCTGTGTGGGATCCATGTGTCATAAGCGAAAGCATCAGCTAATAGCTTACTCTATCTATTTCCCTGCCACTCCAAAAATAAAAAAAATATTCTGTAGGTGGTAACTCCTGTTTTTTATATATATATATACATATATAAATGTTTAATTCTTTCACTATACAGTTAACTAATTTGCACACAACATTCAGCATAACTATTGCAGTTTAATGGAAATTAAAAAAACAAAAAGAAAACAATAATGTTGTAGACGGTAGAACAAGTACAACGCAATGCACTATAGTGCAACTTGACAACAAAAAATGATATTAAAAAAGATAAAAGCTTAGAGAATAAAGCATAAACCTATTTCAAATTTAGTGTAAAACTTATTTATTACGCCAAACTAACATATGACTAGGGTCACTGGAAAGAAAGTTCTGTGAAGAAAACATTTCAAACATAAATCTACATAATATAAATGCTTTACTTTACATGTCAACTTTAAACATAAGTGATTGCAACATCTGGGGCAATATACCATGTGCCATTGAATGGTAATAGTGTATAGTGCTGATTGTGACGTAATGGTTTTAATGGTATTGGTAACAAAACATGGCTACTATGTACAATATTCGTATAAAGCTCACCTCGGTAACTACGATATGTTCCATCTTCACTTTGTATCGTGAAAGTTTCTCCATGGTTCACTTGAATAACAATTGTGTTCTGAGCCAAATATGTCAAATTTAGATGTGAATTGGGAAACAACTTAAAAGTTGGTAGCATCTATATGTGAATTAACAAATCTTGTTTACAGTGTAAGACTGCACAGAAAAGCTAATAACATTACAAAACTTAGTTGAAACGGTTGCTTTGCAATTTGAAACCTCACAGCTTACCCATTTATTTTCCTTATACATTATAATGATAATATAAACATATTAACAGCAAAATTTCACCGTATAAAGATTTTTAAAGCAATTTTATTGCTGGGTATGTCACTCCTTCTACAGCCTACAACAGACAGCCCTCTTGAATGTCTGTACCTACACTACTACTTCTACCAGTTGATTTAAATCCCTGATTTTGCCTACTTGCAATTTGGTAAAGTTTATGCTCAACATCAATGCAAGTCCCCAAAATAACACGACTTTGAATATTGTTCTTAATGATTAAACATAGTAATTTTAAAGGGTGTGCTTTTCCCTATTAATGTAAACATTACATAATACAAAGTCGTGAATTTATCATTATCAACAACAGTCAACAAACAAGTAGAAGTGGCATGCACAGCAATGTTCCTTAAGTTTGTATTAAACAGCATTTTTTTTACATGTTTTTGAATTATTTTTCGACCAAACAGCAAAATTTTTGACCTAAAATTAAACATCATTTGTTGGTGATGCCTCAAAAAGCAAAACTTTTACTGGTCACCAAGCAGCTTAAAACAAATCCTGGTCCAATTCAATGCTTATATATAACAAATATTGGAATGTGCGTACCACATTACATTCTTTTACAGACGGTAAAGAATTTTATTTTTAACTGTGAGAAGCTTTCTTACTTCTGCAGTTGGAGCATACATATCAGTTCGCAGAGTCTGCTCTAGTCCAGTGTAACATAATTCTTCATGACTGCTGCAATCAGCCATTCGACCATAAGTTGTACTGTCCATTATTGATTTTCCATTTTCCATAACGGGCACAGGCATAATGATAAACCTAACACTGGTAAAGAATAAATGCTTTATTAAGTCAAACGCTTATCACGAACAGTCGAACCTACCGCTGCAGACTCCCAAGACAGACAGGAAACGAGAGAGAAAAGACACGAAACAACACGACGCAATATTAACATCAGCTGAGAGAGGTTGTGAACTTCGTTCGTACTTTATTCCACCAGGTGAAAGAACAGTTGGGCACGTGCTTACTTTGATTTAATTTTATAACATTGGCTACATCAACGCTTCTATACAAATATATATATATAGCGTTGGTTACACTTTAATTTAAAAAAGCATTGGTTACAATCTGTTACGTGGTGTTAAGATACCTTTTTCTTATTGTATAAGTAAAACAAACATAAGCTATTCTTGTTATTATTATAGCAAAATTATATCCACTACTGCATTTCAGAGAGGCCGGTCATGGCTTTAGTTTTTAGTTCACGAGAGGCGTCTTTTAACTGTGCTGCTTCCTTAACATTTTTTTGTAATATCGCTAAAATAAAATGGCACGCATTTGCCCATTGTACAGATAAACGTCACTTATTTACTAGTGACTTTACGGCTTCTCGCCTCGTGAACTGACTGGACTCTTTTCGAAATTAAAATCATATCGAATGAATAGATGTAACTTATTTTATCCTCGCGTGGCCGCAAAACGACAGTCGGGGTTTAACACCTCGTGCAAGCTTACGAGTTACAATGTAGGCCTATGTACTTTGTGGTTGATTATCTTTTTTTGTATTTGTTTGTGTATGGCTGATAATTTGGACAACCCATTGGTGACCTGGGTTGGAGCAATTGCCGTTAAGTGTCTTGTCAAAGGACACATACGCCCACACTGGTAACAGCGTCGAGCCTTGAACCCATTACCTCTGGGTTACAGGCAGGCGCACTAACCACTATGCCACGGCGCCGGATATCACCGGACAGACCAGAGTATAACCAAACTAGGTAAGTATATATAATGCGATGTAACGCTTAACCGGCGTAGAGTCTATTGATTGGGTTTTGGCGTCCGTCCGTTCGGCGAACAGACGCCACTTTTCAGGGTAAAACTTTCTTTCCTGTTACTGCTTTCCCACACGTGTTTCATGCTATAAAAGCCCTCCTATTTCTGTGTTGTGAGGGCAGTAGGAGCTTTCTTACACTCTTGCTGTCCTCACGTTGTCCCCCAGCCTGCTCGTTTGTTCATCTAATAAACTGAGTTGTCGACTTAGCGTTATGGAGTCTTTACGTTGAGCGCGACTGTTAAACCTTATTACTGCACCCCCGACATCCGCTATGTCCACAATATTTACTATGTCCACCATCCCCGCTATGTCCACTATGTAGTGAATATTGTGGACATAGCGGATATAGTGGACATAGCGGATATAGTGGACATAGCGGTCACAGTGGACATAGCGGACATGCACTAATTAAAGGGACCCATTACTAGTGGGTCTGGAACTTGTATTGAGCAGACGGCGCTCGCGGTACTAGCGTAACCTGTATTAACATTTGTATTAAACTCTGTTTTACCTAATTTGGTAAAGTAACCCAGGGTAATGGGTTCAGGCCTCTTAACGGCAATTGTTCCAACCCAGTGGTCACTGATGGGTTGACCAACTTAACAGCCATACATAGAATTTAAAAAATAATCACCAACGAAGTAACACACATGGTAACTCGAACGCTGGCACGAGGTGTTAAACCCGTGTGATAACGACTGTCGACGGTTTCCAGCCACGCGAGGATAAAGTTGTATTCATTCCGGCGCCGTGGCATAGTGGTTAGCGCGCCTGCCTGTAACCCAGAGGTAATGGGCTCAAGGCTCGTCGCTGCTACCATTGTGGGCGTGTCCTTGGGCAAGACACTTAACGGCAATTGCTCCAACCCAGTGGTCACTAATGGGTTGTCCAAATTATCAGCCATACATAAAAAAAAATCCCCTCAAAAAATAATCACCCATAAAGTAACATACATGGTAACTCGTAAGTTGGCACGAGGTGTTAAACCCGTGTTATAACGACTGTCGTTTTCCGGCCACGCGAGGATAAAGTAAGTTACATTCATTCATTCAATCATGTATTTAAATTTTTAACCCTCGATCTGAAGACTATTTTTGTCAAAACCCGTGTCGTATTTGTAATGATTACCTTAACTGACGATGAAGAAATGTATTTTTTTGCAGAATCGGTAGAAATACATCAATGGCTGACCAACGATGAAACGAATGTTTATGTTAAAAATGAGATGAAAAAAATTAATAGCAACTAAGTACATCAAGTAACTGTTTTTGTTGACTCGAACAAATACATGTTCTATTGCATCATAGGTATTAAGTAGAATATTAAAAATAAATGAGCATACATATATATATATATATATATATATATACATATAACACGATGAAATCACTCAAGCTAGTTATCTGTTACAACTTTCTATAAATATAATTCAGTTTATATGAAATTGATGAACATTTTTATGTTGGAATATGGACAAAAATGAAAACTATAATGAACAAGATACTGTTCAATACATAAATAGAAAGTCACAGTGTGAGGCTAGATTGCAAATTATAAAAGTTGACCTCACAACCTCTCTGTAATAAATAAATTACATTACAATAAATAACTATATAGTGACATCACTTTGACCAAGAAGAGAAAGAACATCTTTCCAACGACGGTTACTACGGGATACCATTGTGACATCACAGATATGAGAAAACAATTCATGATGGGTGAATGAATCAGTTGGTAACCTCGTAAGAAACTGTGCAGCCTGAATAAATTCCATTGCAAGCAAACTTTTTTCATGTAAATGAAGTATGGCTGGAATTATAATTTGAACTTAATTTAGAAAGGTGTATTAAAAGTGCTAAAGTAAATAATAAACATTTCAAAACCCAGAAAGTTAGTATAATAATATAGATACTAGGGCCTATGAAGTTTGTTTGTAATTGTTCAAATCATTGTATTCATTAATACTACTGTACTTGCATACCAAATTGTTGCTAATTACAATTCCAATAGATTTATGTTCACAGATATAATAAATATTTACCAATTGCTGTTTTAAACAAAAATTCTTCTCCATCCCGACAAAACATATCCCACACCCTACATGCCATGTCAAGCGATAAAGCTTTACTAAACATTGTGAATATCCTGCAATAAATTTATTCGTTAAATATTTTATACAAACATTAATGGAAAATTTACACAATCAGACAAATGTATTAACTTTTGCCACTCAACACCAATAAAGTTAAGAATATAAAAATAAACAGTGACTCACCAATCAATTAGGTAGATGTCAGGTGTTAAATTGTTATGTTTAAATCGTGCAAATAGTCTTGGCAAGTTCTCCTCAAAAAACACTTCAAACGAAGCAAAATATATTTTCATCTGAAAAAGAATCTTATATTATACAAGTAATGTATTTAATTCATCATATGTACCAACTCTTCGTTCAATCTAAAGAATGCAAGTTGACAGGGTTTATTCAGTAAGTTGGAGAATGTTATGAATGCATATGCTGGTTCCATGTTCAGTAACAACATGGCAGCAACAAATGACATGCCTTGTACCTGATAGAATAAAGCAAAGGTAAATTATTTAGCACATTAATAATACTAAGGAGGTTCTTACCCAGGCTTTAATTATTTTAAAAATTGTCTTTATTGAATAATTTTTAATAATTTTAATGAATTACTGGTGAAAGGTATTATAACCTGGAATTGCATTTATAAGTTATATAATGTTGGTAAACAATTCTAATAAGTAATTGCCATGTTTTTTATAAGAAATAAATACCAACTCACATAACCAACATCTGGCCTATAACAAGCATATGCTCCAAGTATATCATGTAATACATCGTGGTAAGGTCCGCCCTGTAAAAAACATTTGTTTGTTTGTCATTTGTACGTCCAACAAAACTATTCTAAAACTGCTGTTTGTGCCAAAACCACAGTGACACATGCATTTCTATTACATTGTAAAGGATAATTTGCCCAAATTCAGGTTCAATTGACTATGAAAGGCTGCAACACAGCTTGTGAAACATTTAGTAGATGCAATTAGAATTTTTAGAGAAAAGTTTCTTTTAAGAGAGGAATATTCGATTTAAATACAGTGAAGACTAACTTTCTGAAAAATACAAAGGTGTGGAAAAGTTCTTGAAATATCCAACCGAATTAGTTCCACTGTACTCTCCCTATCCGCCGATAATGATATTGTGTCTGCTTGAAAAAGACTATCATTAACGCTGATATGAAGGTTTCTAACCATTCATTTAATTTTTAAGCAGAAATTATTTGATAATAACCACAGAATGGGATTTGCACAAATAGGGTTAAATTTTCGTATATTTTACAGTAGTAAAACAGTTTTGGGTTTACATATTGATTTGCTGGTATGGTTAAAATGCTTTAATTAAATAAATAACAAAATCAACCTTCACTGCAAGAACTTTGTGTTTCGTGCATCGAGCGAATCTTTTCTTGAAACCTCACAACCATTATGGAATATAAATCTGTCATAATACAATTTGTTTACTTTTTGATTAGGTCTCACTTAAATGGATTTTTGTGCAGTATGAAATTATTTTTAAATATCTATCTTCAAAATCTTCGCAAAGACAAACTCTTCTGTACACTAGGATTTCCACTTAAAAAGCCAAAATATGTTAACAAACTTTGGCAAAGAATTGCTTGTTTTTTTAAATTTGTTGACATTTTTTTGTTGCTAAAAAATAGGAAATTGCTTATTTTTTCGGAACATGCACTAAAAACTAACCATACTACTGTCAATTTTATACCTTATGATAGGATCGTGCCATGTGGCAATAGGTGCTTCTTATGGGAAAGGCTGTTGCAGATTTTATGACACATAGCATAATAAGAAATAACTAAACATTGAAATGATTAAAAGTTAAAAAAAATCACCTTCAGTTATATTTAATTCATTTCCTATGGATAACTGCCATACTTTTCCTCTTACATTAGGAGGGAGTCCCTGCCACCATAACATACGAACCTTGTTGTTCTGATGCCTGTTAATTAAGATTTGATTAACCAACTGTTGCTGTTTATATTTATTAAAAGCATTAGGAATATTTAAATTTATGATTCTCTTATAGGGGAATACTAACAAAAATTGAAAATTTTAAATTTGAATATGGATGGTGAGAATAGAGATGCTCAAATGTGATCTAAAGGTCTCACCAAAGTTTCAAAAACAAATAAGGTTCTCAAAAAATGTGTGAAAAAACCTGCTGAAGCAAAAACAATTCCATTGTGTGACAATGTGTGAGATTTCTCATAAGAAAAATGTCGCTCAATTTTGACTGTTTATAGTTTCTAAACTACTTAAGAAAATCAGCGTAGTCCGTGGATCTGTGTAGTTTTCGGTCAGTTTCTGGTGACCCTGACTGGCAAATATACACAACGCCAAGAAAAGCTGGTCCATAAGTGAACAAAGATAAGGTTTTTCAAATTGCGGATGTCTCAGATGGCGTTTAGGTAACATTGATATGGTTTCGTGCAAAGTAATGATAATTCCTGCAAACTGCAATTCAATTGATCCAAAGATAAAAGTCAATTACAGTGTTACCAATGAATTGGTACGCTGTGTTAGCTGTACCACATTCTGTGGCACCAGATTACAGGTTCTCCTATATGCATTGAGTCAACTGAGATCACAATTACAACACTGTTCAGGTCGACAATAATATCCCGCCAGTGAAGTAAAACATGTCCATGATAGTAGTGTGGAAAGTCATTATGTGTGCATGATAAGGAAATATAGACCAAGTGAGTTGTAATCATATAGATCTTAATAAACAGTAAAGACAGCTATGAATGGCTGAGTGCCACAGTGGCATTTCTTTCAAGATGTGTAGAACTGAACATGATTAATAACAAGTCAACTTTTAGACATAGGTAGTTGTTTTTCAAATGTATAACAAAAATCTCAATGACAATTCTAATTAAACAAGTTCGCTTACACCATCACAATTCCAAATTTCCTATAAATTTTTTAGTTTTTTGAAATAAAGTATTTTTAAGCATTCTGGATGTATAAACAACAACTTACATAACTTCCCAGTTTGGTAAGATTTGTGAAATCCACTGTGAACTTGCAGAAGTAATTGTGTCTTCTTGTTTTCTTTGTTCTTTCATTAACTTGTTTCTCTTCTGAACATCTTTGAGTTCTACCAATTAAATTCGTATTATGTAGAGATAGTATATATCAACGTTAACCCTTATTAAAATCATACATCATTACAATAAACAGCATATAAAATCCAGCATACCATTTTTCTTTGCAATTTCCACCATCTTTTTATACTGTAATCGATGTTTCTCTGATTCTTCAGCAGACTTTTTTGGTAAATTGCTGCAAATAAATCAATGTCATTAATTTGAAACAATAAATGTGAATTCGAAAAATTGACAGAATAAACAAACAGCCCTGTTATTCTTATTGAAACAGAGGCATTGATACACCCAGCTCTATAAATGAAGCAAAATTTAGGACAAAACTCAGATCAGAGTAATATTTCATATACTAGTGGGGAAAATTGAGTATGAATTAGCAAATACTGTCATATAAAAATATTTTGACGCTTTTGTTTGAACCTTTTTGATTTTGTTTTAACATTCTGTTATCATGCTCAATGTTGCCCAAAAAATGGAAATGTAACTAGTCAAATAAAAGAACGAAAGGCTCTTTTTTTTGAAGAAGTTGGTATACCAATTTCCCCCATTTTGTGGGGTAAAACGGGTATAACTTGCAAAAGCAGTCTTAACTACTATGTAAGTGCTTATTACTGAGTTTACCAGAATAATCACAAAAGCTTCTTTGTGCTTTTACTTTGAATTATCTGTCATACCCAATGTACCCACAACAAAAAAAGTAATGTACCCATTTTACCCCTTTTTTTATTAGCTGTAATATATATATATTAACATACAAACAACAAACTTGTTGCAATGAAACCTTTAAACAATGCTTAACAACTTTTAATACAATTAGGGTCATAGCACACTACACAGAAAACATTATATTGAAGTTTAATGGGGTACTAATACTTTAAGTTTACATTTGAACAAATGTTTTTGATTGCAAAATACCTTTCTTGCAAAATGTAATAAATATTTTTGTGTTAAATTAGTTGCTTGAATAGTGGTGAAATATAAAACATAGAATGATTTTCGGTAAACCAAATATAAAAAAAATTAACTTTTGTGCAACTATGCCCATATTACCCCTTATCATCAATTTCTCCCACCTCCTTTTACACAATTACACATTAGGGTTTGTATGTTGAACTCACACAATCTATGAATTCTGTCAAATAAAATAAACACCCAATAAAACAATTAAATCAAAAAGCATCATAATTAATCAAGGATAATATGTATTCACCTTATGCCTGATGTTAAAGTAAACAAAAACACCCACACACACCCACACATTTCAGTATAGCCTTGTTTAAACACTTTTATTACCTTGGCCGGTCTTCTAATATAAGAGCTGTGGTTGACATTGGTTGAGGCTCCTTGCTTCGCCAAAATCTTTTTTTTCTGCAATTAACAGAACTGTTCATGTATAAATGATACTTTTAAGAAAAATAAATACATATATTACTTTAAAGATTAGATAGGCTATTAGTAGTTACTACTTCTAGCCATTTGGTATTAACCAACTAACATGCGAGATGTGACTGTTTGTAACACGAGGCGCTGTTAAATAAAACAAAATGGGATGCACTAAAAACACATACACACACCAATTGCTGTGGATATCTTGATTGGCAATACAAACAAATCATAGTTATGGAGCTAGTACATTTGCATCTGATTTGTCCTAACTACAATTCTACAAATAATCAATAGATGTTTATATGACTTTACTTTCAAGGACTTAAAAGTAGTAACACAACCAATAACTTTAGGTTGAATGGTTTTAGCTGCTATTGACTCAACAATACTGTGTAAATGTACTAGCTTGAGTCTAATATACGGAATAAAGAACTATTTGTTTATTTTACAGTCATAGCCTGTATTAAATTTAATACATCTGTTTAGTTTTACTAACATTAAATCGGACTATTTTAAAATCTTTAAACTGCGATGCATTCATGAACACTAGTGAATAACTACTGTTGAAAACATGAACACAGACTGAACTGATAAATAGGAGAAAAAATGTGAGTGTGACGTTAAATGTATATTTGATAAATGAGAAGCAGCAGTGACAGGACAAAGGGGTGAGTAATTGAAGTTTTAACTTCTGATTAATTCTACAGATTAATAAAGAATTAGCTTTATTTAACATGCTACCTAAAATTACATAACTAGTCCATATAATAAAGCATAGCACATTCAATACAATGTATTTATTTACTAATATGATGACATTATAAATTCAACTAAAATAATTGTATTCTAGTTCATATATTCAACTTGGGTGTTTACTGTTATCATGTTTCAACAACCACTGCTTAGCTACAGCTTCATTAACATAATTAGGCTGTAACACACAGAAGAAATAAGCATGCTGTTGGTAACCATTGTTTCTAATCAATAATAACTGCCACCCTTAAAGGGGCATACCAACAAAAAATCAAATGGGATTTCCTATAAGAAAAAAATCACTCAAACTTGATCGTTCCTAGTTTCCAAAATATTAAAGAAAATTCAAATTTTATTTCTGATTTGGTATAATGAATGCTTCTTCTTTAAAACTATATAAAAATAATTGTACAATGTAGACTTAATTGAGTAGGTTAGTGGTCATATAGATCAGTGGCGTTTTAAGATATAGAAGCCTCCCCCTTGCACGGCTTGTACGTAGGCCCTTCTTTATCACTACATCTGGTGAGCCGTAAAACAATTCAACCCAAACTGTTACATATAGGTCTCACTATTGGCGCAAATAGGCGTGTTTAAAGGGGGGATTCTAATTTGCCGCGCAAAAAACATTTGGCTTTAACCCCTCCCTTTCTACTGTAAAACTCCCCCCCCCGTTTTACAAACTTATTTAAATGTTTAAATTACCACGTATGTTGTCATGTTATTGGGTTACGACGCGAAGCTTATTTTGCGACGTAACAACAATTTATATGTGGTTAATTTTTTATCGGGTATTATAGTGGGCCCCCTAATTCATGTGGGCCCCACCCGCGGCTGCGGGGTTCGCGGGGTTGATGATACGCCACTGATATAGATCCTTTTTCGTCGAACAGGTGTTCTTGTTGTTGTTTTTTGGACAACTTTTTTCCGCACTCACTCCAATTCTTAATTCTAGCATTTATTCTTTAGTCTTTTGATTGAAATTAAAACATAGTAAATATTTATAATTTTTGGGCTAAATTTTCAGAATTGAAACCCCATAATTAGCGATTAATTACCGATTACTTTATTGTTTGATTAAATGCGCCAAGTTCAAAATGCACCTTAAATCAGTAGCCTTTGGCTTTCTTTACAGTAGTATACAAATATAAATAAAAAGTATATATAGTATTAGTCTCACATATCTTTTATTAAAAGAAAACATATCCAAGTTAATTCCTGCGGCAAGCGAGGATCGAACCCGGTACTTTAGGCTATGAAAGCGAATGCCATAACCCTTTAGCCAATAGATCCAGTAATCATATTTGTCGAGACAGCGGTTATATTGTCTGGGAATATGGGAGGGCACGTGTTGGTGAGATAACGAATCCTCACATCGATTCACGCCTAAATCAAACTATTTCCATTTAAGTGAGGACGCATTAAAAGTTTTTGATCAAGCTCAGTCGACCGTTGTAGTAAAAGGGTTAATTAATACTATACTAATTAGTTTAATTAACGTGCTCACGCATTAGATCTTTGATCTCTTATTATGTTTTAATTTTCAACTGAATATAGCTTCATAATATGCTGACTCAGCACTTTTTTTCCTTGTTCATTAATTTTTAGCACTTTTTGTATATTTAAATGTCCATTATGTCTCACTAGTGACTACTGTTGCATTGTTTTATGAAACAAGTCCGTTTTCGTGTTTAACATTAGGTTTGAAAATATGCTGAGTCAGCATAATCCATTGTGTACCTAGGTTCAATCAAAAACTAAAACACAATAAAGTATATATTTTACAATTTTTTTTATATATTCTTGAAGAAGAAGCATTTGTTATTAAAAATCAAAAATAAAATTTGAACTTTCTTTAGTATTTTAGAAACTAAAAAAGGTTAAAGTTAAGTAAAATTTTTTCTAATGGGAATTCCCATGCATTGTCGAAACAGCAGATTTTTTTTTACTCTAGCGTTTTTTTTCACACGATTTTTTAGAAGCCATATAGTTTTGGGAAACTTTAATGGTACCTAGGTTGTATTAAGCATATTTATCCATATACAAATTTTGATTTTTCGTTGGTTTGCTCCTTTAACCATCTATCACAGTATATAAGTAAAAGGTTAAAAAAGAATGGTGTTAAAGTAATTACTTTGAGCTTCAGCAATTAATAACAGCTTAACATAAGCCTTAAAAAAACAAAAAGTCATTGTGCAGAACTTGATTGACACATACCTGAAAGAAATTGGGGATTTTGGTGCGGTGTGGGTTGAAGATGTTTCTTTGTTTGTTTTAACAACTTGTGGAATTTGTTTCTGTGGTGAAGATGTCAAGGGAGAAGATATCCTATCATCATGTAAAGCTTTTTTTTAATTGGTATTATCGCATGCACATATTTTTATACATGTGTGTTTTAACAACTAACATTTTGCTGTAATTTCGTTTTTCTATTTTTAATCTGTTTATATATATATTTATAATATATATATATATTTATAATATATATATAGCCCTTATTGATTCTTTTATTGTTAGGAAGTGAGGGAATTAGTCCATACCTAAGTTTGATATGTAAAGATCAATGTACAAGATATAATATAACAAAATTGGTACACACGTTTTTTTAAACTTTAAGAATTGTTTTTAATTTCTTCGCTCAAATCATAGACATTTGCCTCGTTAAATCAACTTGAATGTATACAGAAATTTAAAATTTAGGAAAATTACGGAAAATGTGTTTTATGCTTGTTTTAAGCCTATACCAGTTACGGGAAGGTTACAGGAATGTGTTTTAAGCTTGTTTCAAGCATATACCAGTTAAGGGAATGTGTTTTGTGCTTGTTTTAAGCATATACCAGTTAAGGGAATGTGTTTTGTGCTTGTTTTAAGCATATACCAGTTAAGGGAATGTGTTTTGTGCTTGTTCTAAGCATATATCAGTTATGGAAAAATTACGGGAATATGTTTTAAGCTTGTTTGAAGCATATACCAGTTACGGTAAGGTTACTTGAATGTGTTTTATGCTCTATTAAATCGTTGTGAAGATTCTTTTTGCAGTAATCCTTGAATACCTGTGTCCAGTTGCTTGAAAATGTTTCATAGAGCGTATCATACATTACCTTTGTTGGTGAATTAATTAATCTTTCTACATCATCTTTCAAAACTTTAATATTTTCTCTATCCATAATAAAGGAAACGTGGTTTGACTTGTTCAATGCAATTGCTTAAAGGATTTCGGACAGAAACAATTTGTGGTGATTAATGAATTTCCTGAAAGGCCACAGGAAAAATCGAGTTGCCGGCAAACAAGACATTGATATATGCTTAAAACAAACATAAAACACATTCCCGTAATTTTCCCACAACTGGTATTGTGCTTAAAACACATTCCTGTATTCCCGTTCCCGTATTCCCGTAAATTAGTTTGCAGTTTTGCCCCTCTTTTCCGTATTTCCGTATTCCCATAAATTAGACTGTGATTCCCGTCGTTCCCGTATTTCCATATTCCCGTAAATTAGTATTACCCAAAATTACAGGTATTTTTAGGTCAATAAATAATCAATGTTTTTAGTAATATTTTCATACATAAAGAACGCAAAAATTATCTTGAAAAAATTATTTTTTTCCAATTTGAACACATCTCCTATCTTACCATCCCAAGAGTGAGGTAATGCTTCCCTTCTTTGAATGTAAGGAAGATCCAGGTTTATTTACCACAGGTGCAGGTTCATCAACCTCAGTAGTTTGTAAAGTTATATCAAGAAATTCAGGGGAATTTGGATTTATTGAACCATTTCTTTCATCTATAGTATCTTGTTCATTTATGTCAAGTTTTAATGCATCTCCATTTTGTATTGGTAAATTTGTTTGTAGCGTTAAGTTTGGCACATGACTGACGCCGTTTAGTGGTTGGCAAGTTGAATTATATTTAATACAAGTTGGTGTTGACGTACATGACCGAATATGGTTGATTTCTTTCAACCCCAGATCAACTGACTGCCATGAATCTGGTGACAACTGAATTTCATCTGCAGAGACATCAAGTGTTGGAATATCATCATCTCGTTCCACATCGGAATCCGATAAATAGCTTGAATTTCCAACAGGTGGATCATCATTTCCTGAAGCTTCCATTGTAGATAAAAAAGTCATTCTAAATAGAAACCTCCCGATCTAAATAACACCATCTAATGGTTGTGGTAACACCCTCCATTTAAATTTGGTGACTCTTGGCTGTCTGAATATAAATAATATTATTTAAAAATTGAAAAATTTAACAAAAGGCAGAAATTAAAGTTGGATGGTATTGGAGAATCCTCTCTGCCGACGTTGAAGATTAAGCAATACATTAAATAGGGTTATAGCGTTAAGTGGTGACAGAGAAAAGAACCAATAACAACTCAGAAATTTCAGAAAGTACACCCCAGCTAAAGCACTAATAAACCATAAACTTGGTCGAAACTAAACGGTTGAGGTTGAGGGACTGGCTAGTAGCTGCTTTTTTCTTACGAGACGATTATGACGTACCACTTTGTACGTTTGTGACGCTATTGGCCGATGTGCGCATATGCTAGAGATTTAATTTTAACTTATAAACAATACGTAATACGTATAAAAACATATATATTCCTAACAAATGTTTAAATGATTTTAAATAAATTTATTAAATAATTAACCAAGGTGATCCGAGAACACAGATCTTATAACGGCCATTTTCGATACCTTCTACTGGTGCCACCAACCTAAAATTTTGACACTGTAGACTGTACTAACTAGACCCCAGCGGTACCGATTCTAAAATAAAAAAAAATCGAAAAAATATTAATTATGAATATTAATATTCGCCATAAAAACATATTTTCGCACGAACCAGCTTTAAATATGTTATAGCGCTACGTCATATAGCTACAAAATGAAACATTTTTTTCTTCAAAAAAAGGGGCTTGGGTGTAAAATATTAAAAAGTATGATCATAACTTGAATCATATATATGTTATAGCGCTACGTAATACCTAAAAAATGAAACATTAATTTCTTCAAAAAAATGCGGGCTTGGGTTCAAAATACAAACAAGTATGGTCATAACTCAAATCATATAAATATTAAATTTTCGATTTTTTTGCGAAAATATAACTTACGCACACATCTATGTAAGTCACTACCATGTCCTTTCTGTCAAAAGATAATTAGTTAAATTTTTTTTTAATTATGAACATTAATATTCGTCATAAAAACATATTTATAGAATTTTCGCACGAACGAGCTGTAAATATGTTATAGCGCTACGCAATGGTTAAAAAATGAAACACTAATTTCTTCAAAAAAAAATTCGGGCTTTTTTTGATCGATCTCAGTCGACCATTGTAGTGATAGGGTTAATTAATTAATACTATGCTAATTAGTTAATATCGTGCTCATGCGTTAAATCTGAGCTCTCTTGTTTATTTTAAATGCTTGTTGAATGACATTTAAAAATTTCTAAAATTTTGTAGTTTTTAGGCTTTAATCATCTAATGTAGTATGTTTAATAGTATATGCGGAAATAGTTCGTACAGTTTGATTTTATATCGTAAAATTAGTTTTAATCGCTGCTACCATTGTCGGCGTATGTGTGGGTAAAACACCTGCAATTGTTCCAACCCGGTCATCACTAAATGGTTTATAAATTCTCAGCCATCAATAAAAAAACGGAGTTACATACTTCAGATACGTGGTAACTCGCCAGTTGTGCGTTCTACTCTTTTTTGCTTCTGTGCTCTAAAAGAACACTTTTTTTATACTAACCGACTAAAGGTGGCTGTACACATATGCAGTATCCGGAATGCGTCCGTTTTGTCTGTTTTGTTCGGATTTCGCTGCCGCATGCGGAATTGAACACGGGTTTGCATACGACTTCGCATGCGAATTCGCACCCCGGATACTGTGTACAGCCACCTTAACATGCTGGATAATAAAAGTAAATGTTCAAGAACTGTAAGCATATGTTTTAACAACTGTTGTTTTGTCGCTATATATCTTTCATTCATTCTATATCTTGTCTTTCTGTTTAAAATATTTTTAAATCTTCGCTACCGTAATCGAAGAGACAAATTAAGTTATTCATTATATTATTTAATCATAGGTTCTCCGTTTGAACCTAAGATTTGATCGCCAGATGTCGCCATTAAGGTTTTTGACTTCATTAAGGTGTTATTTTCACCACCTGTAGTCTACAGAGGTATATACTTTCACCCATACTGTACTATAAGGAACTTTCAGAGTTTGCCATACTATCAAAATGGGCTTGCGGGCCTATATTCCAATGGCAGATGAAATTTGCAAAAGCAAACCAGTCCTCTAACCTCTTGTGGCATACAGCATTTTAAGCAAAACATTTCTTAAACAGATGGGATGCCCGCGACTTTTCTCATGTGTCCGAGTGACACGCCCCTAACTAACAGATCTGAGTTGATCTCAATGCGATTCACTGGAGCTACTGGACGTGCTTTTCTATTTAACAAGGCGGTGAACTTGATTTATATAGCGACGTACAGGACAAAGTGATGTTGAATGCATGAGTACGTAAGTGAAGAAAGTCAATGATTGTTATGGAAAGTGACAGTTTCGATAAAACTCAAAACCATCAACTCTTTGTCAGAGTAGACGTCTATAAGATAATGTTGATTGATGACCTTTGTATTATAATGTGTTGTTTCTACCAACTGAACAAATCTGTAGTCTCAGCGTTACTTACACTTTTTGTTTAACCCATTTCAGAATCATAACTTTTACAGTAC
Organism: Ciona robusta; assembly: GCF_009617815.1. Taxonomy (NCBI): domain Eukaryota; kingdom Metazoa; phylum Chordata; class Ascidiacea; order Phlebobranchia; family Cionidae; genus Ciona; species Ciona robusta. The sequence goes on along the minus strand of NC_143241.1, from coordinate 1,647,930 downwards.
AATTAGGTTATGTGGCTTAATGTTACTAAAACTAAACTAAACGCACCTACTACAGTTTGTTAAAGGTGCACGAGCGAATTTATTTGTATAGATACCATAGTTTTAAATATAACATTTCATAACTTGAAATATATTTGTGACTGTTCAAAAAGGGATACTTGATTTTTAAGTTACTTTTTAATGCACTAGTGCCAAAGTAATTCGAGCAAACCAAATTTTTCAGCAAATGCAAATTCTTTTACGAGAATTCGTTGATTGCTATACATAATAAAACCCCTCTAAACGTGTGTTTAAAAACCGAAAGAACAATATAACAGTCTATATATCCGTTTGTCCGTTTAATGAACACGTTAAAAACCTCACACAAAAACGTTGAGCATTTATCGGGGCACTGTCAACAACATATTTCATTAATTTACACCAATAGTAACTAAAAAATACGTAAATACAAAAATACAATTTTGCAAAAAAATCGTGAATTAACAAAATAAAAATAAAAAAAGCATCAAAACATCTTTGATAGAAGTTGTTAGGAAAGGCAGCAGTACGCAAGCGAAAACTCAAGTTGACTTAAGGTAATAATGCACTTTAAGAAATGTTTATCTGTATGTGCGTGTCTTATATCAGTGGGAATTAAATCAGTAGAAAATATCACGTATTATGCGTAAATACCGCCGACTACTCGGCGCAGGCGGATTCTCATTGAACTGAAACGTTCGTAACATCATGCACCAAGCAAAGTACCTCATTTTCTCATACAGATTAATGCGACATGTTTACATCGTAGATCACTTGGTGCCCGTTATCCCAAGAATATATTCTGCGTTCTTTTGGATGGTAAAGCAACTGAACATTATACGAAAACTTGTTAATGTAGGGCAGATAGAGGGCACGGCGAACACCGGTATGCGTGTCATACGCATGAGTAATCCTCGCTCGTCGTGCGTCGTATTTATCGGTGGCATATAATACCCCACACACCATGAACACATGAGAAACAGACCTCCTGTAAAGAAGAAACATGTGTTATCCTGATATCATCTATTTTCCTAGACACCATTCAATTAACGCTTTTTTTGTAAATATTTGGCCAGGCTTACATTTACGCGTACTTATCATTAATACCTGTGTATGATGATTCTTCTGGTTCTAAGAGTTTGTAAGTCTATCGGATTGATTTTGCTGATTATGAAAGTCTGTGTGTTTGGTCGGTCATTAAAATCTGTGTTTGCGGGGTATATGACCCATAACCCTGAACTATCGGCAGCAAGTTGAACTTTAGAATGACCACGCCAAGTGAACGGTGTAGTTGAGTCGTATCTTGCATCTCGTAAATGACCCCAAGCACTCACGAATCTAAGTTTGTAAAAATATAATTTACGTTCAACAACGTATATAACAATAAATATTAAGAACATTGTAACGTGACTAGGCTATAAAAAGAATATGAAATTTTGTAACTTACGGTATTATTTTTTGGATAAATTTATTCGCGAATAGGCGAGGATCTTTTGCGAAACGCGTCAGGGACCTGAGACTAAGGCCTGACAAGTTGGTACATTACCCTGAAGTTTTAGCGTTTATCTGCTTATTTTTTATATAGTAGGATGGGAGAAGATGGGAGACGAGAATTTTTTAATATTCGTTTAATTATATTCAGGCAAATAGTGTATTTGATTATATTTAACTGTATTATCACGACTTTTTAAAACGCGCGTCAAAGCCGATTACCGTTTTTAAATAATAAAAAAACATGTAAAATAGAGACAGTATATTTTACAGGTAAAAATACCCAGCAGTATAATGTGATAGTTTTAAATGCTCGCTAAATCATAGTAAAGCCGATGAAGTTGTGTAGTTAGCGAGTGTGAACGGTTAAAGTAGTTTCACAGATTCATACAAAAACGTGAATATTTCGTACAGTTTGATTTTGTCTCATTAAACTAGTTTTAGTTTTGTAAAAAAATGAGATATAAACATGAGGAAAATACGCATGGGTCAACATAACTTTAATTTACGACAAAAACAAAAATCAAACAAATCGTTTGGATGGTATTTGTACAAAGTTAAATGGCAAAAAAACTAGCACAGCCGATTAAAAGTTGCAGAACACTGTTAATATAAAAGTGTTTCAAATTTGTGTCCCATCTTCCCCCACATTACAATTTTGTAGGTTTTTATTGCCAAACTTTGAAATGTTTGCTTTTAATTTAATAATTTATACCTTAAGGTTAACACCTTAGCAGTGATTAAAACATAATATACGGATATAATAACAATGTAAAATATGAAAAATATATTCGAAATTTAGTCATTTGCACTTGCTGGAGATAATTTATGACAAGTGGCGTGTGCCAACAACAGTGTCGATGTGTATGAAACAGAACACTCGTGTTATAACGACTGTCGTTTTTCGGCCACGCGAGAATAAAGCAAGTTTCATTCATTTATTTAGTCATTTATAGATTCACATATTAATCAGAATTAAAAATGACTTTAAACACTCCCGTCTTACCAGGTGTGTTTGGGAATTTATAAAATTACATCTGTTGTGTGAATTGCTAAACAACTCCTTATATGTTTTGCTGTCAATTAATAAAGGAATAATAGTTCTAATTCGAGCTGGTATCACCCAAAAAACGTCGTAAATTTTGTATTTTGAAATATTTGACAATTTGTGCTTAAGTGTTACTTCCTCCCCCACTCTAATATAAAGTAGAACGGGGAAGATTGGTCACCTTTTCATTCTATTTTCGTGCGCCATTTGGTGGTAATAATAAGCATTCAAAGAAATATATAAACCCGTATGCTCATGACTCCCATAGACCGTTGTTATAATTGCTTAAAACACGACCCGCATATTTGCAACTATATAACTTGCACCGATGATTTTGGTTGACCACAATAGCATTAACATACGCGTTATTGTGTCACTAGCTGACTATTGTTCTACAAAGGAGGATCTAAACCGCTGTTGCGCATGAAAACCGCATTATCGCTGAGTATACTGTCATCTATAACCCAGTCGTAATCCTATAATGACTCGCTTACATATAGTTGTTATAGTGTAGAGCGCTTTACCAAGTTCGGAATATTAAAGCAATGCAATGTTAACCGACGATGAGGATAATTGGTTAATTATGCTTCTAGTAAGGTAAGTAGCTTATTCTGTCTCAACGTGTTGAAAACATTTTACCAAATATAAATAGGACGATACTCTTTCTCTCTCTGGTAACTACATTTATTGGTGCAAATGGCTATAGACATTTAGGCAAGGAAAAACATATCTATGCCACAAAGAAATAGATTATCTTTCCACTTCACATACCTGTATTTGAGGTTGTACTTGATCAGGTTTTTGGAAAACGCTCGGTTGTAATAAAACGACCCATTGTACACAATATGCCCAGTGCCAATCCAATTGTATGGCAGAATGTAAGAATTGCTCCATCGGAAATGTCTAAATAAGTTGTTATAGAAATGCTTATCTATAAATCATAAGTGAGAAGCAAATTTGTTAACCTTTTCGTGTTACGCAGCCACAAGCTCCGTCATACGTAATACCGCGTCACGAACTGCATTTTATACGTCCGCAGGACACACAAGTATTTATAGCTCATTTTACAAACTTTGACACATATGACAAAAATCTCTACAAATAAATATATTACTATAGTAGGTTGGAGGACGACGGGGCACCTTAAGCACCTAATATTCAAATATACGGATCTTGTTTTAAACAATTAAGAAAGGCATATGGGAGTCTTAAGGATACGGTTTTATAGTTTTTCTAATGTTCTTTGTTTACTACCGAATGGGATGAAAAAATAGTATGAAAAAGTGTCCCATCTTCACTCACTCTTCTATACATTTCATCTTATGCAGAACTGCATTATAACTCTTACGTTATAGTAGTAAAAATGACACAGTAAAAATATAAAGTCGGAAAAACAAGTTATTCCACTTACTTAAACTTATATAGTGTATCAAATTCAATAAGGTTGTTTCCGTAATAGAAGTTTGTTACGTATATTTTGCTCTTTTTTGTCGACGGAAGAGCAACATCTTTCATCCATGCTCCTTCTTTCCTTCCGAAGTTGTGAACTGTTCTCGGGTGAGATAAATTGTACAGCGTACCGCATGGTCCTGACCACAACAAAAAACAAGTAGAAAATTAAAAAGTTATTTTTCACGGTACAGTGTGTTTGCTGTTATAATTAACAAATAACTGTCACCCATTTATTTTCAAGTGGCGATTAAACTTCAAAAGTTATAATATACACCTCGTGCAGCTTATGAGTTACCGCGTGTGTAACTTTGTGGGTGCTTGTTCTTTTCTGTATGGCTGTTAATTTGGATAACACAGTGATGGCTAATGTTTAGCATGAATATCGTTAAGTGTTTTGCCCATCAAGAAGGACATATACGTCCACAGTAGTAAAAGACACATCTGGTTACGATATGAGCGATCATAAACCACTACGGTACGTATAGTCCGATTGAATAGAACATATGGTTCTACAATTTATATAAACTATATATCAAATAGTATCGCTAACCAATAGTGGCGGAAACGGTTGTTGGTTGGGTAGTCGTCGTAGTTGTTGTCGTTGTTGAGGTAATTATTCTTGGTGATAAAGTCGTCACATCATAAGTATAGTAATCTTCATCGTCATATTCGTCGTCATTCGAGTCAATCAAATAATTTTCCTTTACTCCATCGTAATCATCTGTTGGAAGGATGGTTGATGACGTAGTTGCAACCGTTGATGACGTACTAGAAGCTACGTCAAACTCGTCTTGTTGTGAGTTATTTGGCCGACCTCCAACCAAGGGCGTATGTGTATCTGAATTATGTTTATCTTCATACTCATAATATGAATCGTCGTAATATTCTTCGGTCGTGGCGTTGCTCGCTTCAACTACGACTGGCTGTTCTTGGCGCCGATAGGGCTCAAAATTAATCGATCCAACCACGGAAGCAGCCTTCGCCACTTGTGCAGGTGTCTGTTGCGTGTATGCAGTCGCAGTAGACGTTTGTGTTATATCAGTCACTTTACTCGTGTTATCTTGCGAAGTCTCAGCTTCGGTTGAAGACTGCTGTGTTGTATCAGGGGTTGTTGGGGTTACTGAGGTGCTGACATAAGCAGACGTCTCAAAGTTTGTTGAACTTGTTGTGGTGAACGAAAGGAGAGGTTGCACGGGGCGCGTAGTTTGTTCTTTGTTTGTTGAAGGCTCAGTAGACTCCGACAACACACTTGTGGTCGGCGTTAACTCGATTTTCGTGGATGGTTCACTTGTAAAGGATTCCGTATTATTTACCGCAAGAACTGATTCGCTTGCTCTGACTACATTCGAACCATCATTTACTGATAAGGTAGAGTTCCAACTTGCATAAAACACACGACGCACGAGCCCACTTAACGTTCCGTTCAAGCTAGTTTTATGAAAAATGTAGCGAACATTGCTCGTAGTGTTTAGCTTCGTAAAGTTAACTGCAAAAAACATCCGGTCATTCTATTACTGGTAAATACACACTAGATTCTAGTGACTAGAAACTACAGTGTCATACACTACGTACCAGCATCAAGGCCAGTTCTGTTTAACATCTTTATCTCATCTTTAAAGGTGGTATTCGAAACCTCTTTATAGTTCGCAACGGCAACTGACGAATCGTCCAACACGGAGGAAAATCTTTCTTCAACGCTAATGAGATGAGGAACTTGAACGTTATCTATAAATATAATCAGCCATTTAATTTGTTTATCCTGTGTGGGTTTCTCCATTAGATTCCCAACCGATTTCAATGACGTGTGCAGTCGACCGACCTACGTCATTCAATGGTGTTGTCGTGGTCGGATTATTAGTGGATGCCTCACTTATTTCGACTGCATAACCTTTAGAAGCTGGGTCGGGGTCACTTACACTGTAATTAAGATAATATATTAACTATATCGTTTTACCGGCTGATGTTGATATACAAGCAAGGAAAATTATCTTTATAAAGCCAGCAAATTTAAACTTTATCAGTTAAAATCAGTTTGAATTACCTACTTGAGCTTTGTAAAAGTAGTGGTGTGAAGTATACAGATTGAGTTTACTTTAAAAGTTACTAGGCTAATTTATAAATTTTCATTGTATTTATCATACTATATAAAATATATATTCCAGGTTGTTTAAACGAAAATAAGTGACTCTAACTAACGTTTCTTTCAATCTTCGATCAAATCGTTCAATTTCTTGATTCAATATCTCCTTGACGTCACTATAGTTATTCGATTGTTCTAATTGTTTCGCAACCTGAGTTAATTTATATTGTACCATACAATGTATGGCAACATTTAAAGGAGGTTATTATATTTGAGAAGATAATGTGTATATTTAGGCTATATGTTTAAATCTACACATAGCCTGGAATAAAGTTATTTTGGTAAGAATATCACCTTGACAATGTTTCTACGAAGAATCTTGGTCTCTTCAGTAAAATTTGTTGATAAAACCTGTTCTAAGTCAAGCATAGCAAGCACCATTTTCGTTACGCTTGAATGCATTTTAATGACGTTCATTCCCGTGACAGCGCGGTTCAAGACTTCTTCCAAGTTGCCGACCTTGGACGCACTATGTAAACTGTCCGAGGCATCTGCCGAACCTGATATCGTTACAGAGATTCGGTTTCCCATGACGTCATGAGAGAGAGGTATTGTAATCACAGGATCGTTATCCCGTTCGATATTTCCCGGCGAAGAAGTCGGCTCCGGCTAAAATCAACTGTAATAACTAGAATAACCGCGAAAGAACAAAGATCCCCGCGTTGTAAAAAAAACAAGAAAAAAAGAACATTTTCTGACCTCGCAGTCTTTTGGTGGAGCCGGGGCAATACAGGAGCATCTACAATCGGTCCCACCGGACACAGTATCGACATAATACAACGTCTTTCTTTTATTTGGCATCGTCGGACACGGTCCTCCGTCCTCAACTCTCATGAGGCATCGACATTTGCAATCTGTACCTTCTGATACGGTGCGAAGTTGATCGATTGAGTTCAAGTGCTGAAGAAGTTTCCGAAGTTGTTTTTATAATGAAACAAACACATTAATAATTAGGTGTTTAATCTTCGAACAGGTTATATTCACTAAAACTATTAATCCGTGACCAAAATGTTAATGAACTTGTTTATCAACACATCGGAATGAGACTTCGGGTAAACGACAAAGTTAAACTTTGCGGTGGGATAATCAAATATTTACAACACACGAAAGCATTTCTGCCTATTACCATGAAGTGCGCGAGTCCGTAGGAAAAGTTATTTATTGAAATAAATCTCCGAAAAGGAAGTTTTAAAAGCGCGGCATCCTGTGCACCATATCAAATATTTCCTACAATACACACTAATTGTGTATACCACTTACTTGCGGGAAGTAGTCAGTAAGTCAAGTATGAATCATCAGCAATATTTAAAAGTTATATTTAAGCATCACGATCGCTGAATACATACAGTCAGCCTATATTTTCCTCGTCCCTGGTAAAATCCCATACTGCCGTGCGTAATTGGTAGTGTATACAGGTTTAATATTACGCCTCGTTCTTGATCACACACAACAATGTTATGACACACTCACTCACATACACGTATTAATATATATGCACCCTTATGCTACTAATCTTCGTATTTGTGCAGGCGTTATTGCTATCATGGTTAAGAATAATTACCTTGTTGACCTCATTTCACACTGGCAGGGGGGTTTAGTTTGTATTTTCCACAAAAAAGATTTTATATCCAATACTTACAAAACTTGCCAAAGACAGCTAGAATTTCGTAATCGGCGAACCATGAAGATTGCGACGTATAAGGTTTGTATTAATAAGGTTTTGATGGATACGGTGTGAATAGACAAGGCTTAACCTCCATTTCGGCTTGAACGGAATAAATCAGATCGTATTATTCAGTGACAACATTACCAACGACTTTGAAACCACGGTAACGATTCCTAACAATGAGTTCACTTATTTCCTTGTGCTTATTAACTTTCTTTTATGGCGCAAAGTTGAAGACATGTGCAGCGGAAGTTTTATCAAAATGGGACGTACCGGTAAATTTAACTTGAATGGGCAGACGGGACACAAAACATTTTTTGTAAACACATAGCGGTATCTATGCTCGGTAAAGCGCGAATGCAATTATGTCGCCACAACCAATGTACACCCAATTGACATACCGATAGCACAAGTCAGAAGATAAATATGATACGTGAACAATATAGAACCAATATCCAGCTCGCAGGCGACACTGTTATTTAGGCCAATGCTTACATAGCACATATTTGTGGTGAAGTTATTCTTACCTTCGGGTTAAAAGCAGAAATAGATAGTACAAAACCCAACCATACCCAGGTAGAAATCCAAAATAAATTTGACATATTTTGGACGCTGATACTTTTTTACTAACAGGTGTATATTCTACTCATTATTTTTTACTACGTAGGATCTGGAAGAAATGCACAATGTAAAATAGCAGTTGCTGCAGTAAACTTCAGCAGAAACACTTTTGCGTCACAAGGTTTCCTTTTTTCTAACACTACTCTACAACGCGTGCACAGAATAAAAGAGACCTACCAAAAACTTTGTAATTGTAAAGTGTAAACCAAACTTTTCGTTTGATTGTGTCTTATTTCGCCCTACTTTAGCAGTTTAGTCCCTCAAAACAGCTAACATCTAACTAAGGTTAACATAGTTGTCCTTGACTTGACGTACCTTATACAACGATAGCGCGAGAGAGAACACCGTTTGACGCCGTGCAGCGAAACTCATGCGGTCAGAGCGAGACTGTTTGTCTAATTTCGCATCAGTGCCGAACCGAAGAGTATTTGTTCGCCCTGTTTCGACTTTCTAACGCGTAACATTCATTGTACATTGGAAATGACGTTGCTTGTTTTTGACACAGGTCAACTGTTTGATGATGCGCGTGGTTGGAATCATCCAAGTTCTAAAACTGTACTGTTACTTTCCCGCAAAGATCGAAATATATTTAAATATAACAGACATTCGCGATTGCACTGACTCACTGATACAAGTAGCCTGCTTCTTTAGCTTTACGATATTTGCTTCCCGCCTCAACTTGGTAAGAGAAATTTTTTTTTTTTTTTTCTAAACTTGTGCTTAAAGATAATTCGGAACTTAGTTCTTTACAAAAACCTTTGACTTAAACGGACCAACGCTGGGACTCAATGAAAGGTTATTTGTTGTTCAGTAAATACTTCGTCTTCGAACGTCGCTGTGCAATATTGCTTTTATAAAAGAAGCAGCCATCCACGTCATAACTGACGCAGTACGCGCGTTTGGGGTCCGCACGTTGGTTTGTAAACTCCCAGTAGGATACAAGCTACTTTGCTGTTCAACAATTTCGCTACGTTGTAAGATGGAAACGAGACAATGAAAACAACGCCCTGAGCAAGCCAACCCGATAATCACTGGCCCTCTGTGTATATTCTTATCCTCTAAGTGGCGGAGACGAATTTAGAGAGATTCGCGCTGGCGTTGTGGTGACATTTCAACAGCAGTTTATATTGAACATGATCTATTTCATTAATAACTAAATAGAAACGATCCAAGGTATCGTTATCTTATATTATATATTAAACGTTGTATTGTTAACCAATTTATTTGAGCAGGAAAGGTAATACATTCTTCATTATAGTTATTTACGTACACGCAGAAGCTGACGTCATTGTTTTACTGACCTTTGCGTTGTACAACATTACATGGTAAGCATAGTAGCTTATACTCGCCCTGAGATATGTATAATTATTACACCTCATGGTTTAAAACAATACAAACTTCGTATAAGACAACTAACTATTTGCTCCTAAGAGTTGCTATAATTTTCAGTGTACTATACTCATATTGAACCGGTTGTCATGTCACCGCGTCGCCACCTGTGCAAAGAAAATGTCCCATTCATTGCTGTGGTATATAGAAGTGTATGACTGTGCAATCGTTTGAATATATAACAGCAAATAAATCAAGCGGCTTGCTTTGAAAGCACGATCACTGAAATTCAGTAAGTGTCGCGTTATCTGAGATGACACTTAACACCACGTTGCTGATGTAATATTCACTTACCCACGTATGCAACAAGAAAGACTTATACAAAGTGTCAAGCGAACTAACAGACACACCCGACCGCACAATTAACAGCGTATAGTCTTGTACTTCACCATGCATGCTGCATTTTGTATTCAGTTTTTCTAAATCAACGCATTGTTTGCGCATTAAAAGCTCAGCGGTAAGTTGAAAAAGTGTGTTTTTTAAACACACAATTATAAAGAGCGTCGGATAAACTGCTGCAACATTTATAAAAAGATTTTAAACGACAATCATTGTATATTTTTTGTTTTCTTGGTATATAAAACAACGACGTCTTTAGTAAACGCATGCGGGTTGCTGCATGCGCCATATCACAATTTCTTTTTTGGTGGTGGTAAGTCGAGCTTACGTAAATGTTGGTTGGGTAATCCATTCTTTAAATTTTGGCTTTATCTGATAATAGTTTTAGAAGCGTAGGCCATAACGCATTAAGCATTTTTGATCGAGTTTACCAGTTTTTAAAAGACATTCTCTGTACTTAATATCCAGTGATACTAAATATTCCTGCGGTAAGTTTTAATTGCATTTACGTAATGTGTTTTTACTTCCTATTACAGACAAGATAAGATAAGCATATGAGGTATTCGAATTTGTTTAATTAATAAGCCGTTTTATTGTTTGGAACGCAGCAAGCGCTTCTAAGTTGTGGTTTTCTAGGTTACGCTTCGTTTCTTGCTTACACCATAATCTTACTATCCGGTTAATTATCAGGTTAAGGGGCTTCCTAATTACGTTACTCCGAGCAGCAAAGGGTGAACCGTAAACCTCTTGTTTTGTTTCTGCTGAAATATTTAACATGGGGGCTTGGTGGATCATGCTCGGTACAATAGGTCATATAAAGTGGGGCAAAAGTGGCTCAATTTTAATCTTTTTATGGGTTCCCATTTAGCACCCTGTTCTTACGGCCTTACATAAAACCCAAATAGGTAAACACATAGTTCACCCTGAACTGAATTCTTAAAATAAATTTCATTAAAGATCTTTCGCTATTTTTAAGCTATTACGAAAAGAAAAGTACTCGTTACGTCACTGTTGCAAATATTTGAGTTACGATAACTTGACAACGTTTTTTTAGTTCAGTATAAGGATCATCTCGATATAGTAAGATAGGTGAAGATTATACACTTTAGCTTAAGCCTTAAGCACATAATGTTTAAATATTCTGATTGTTTTTCAAACAATTAACAACGGTGTACGGGGGTCGTGAGGATACAATTTTATATTATTTTAATGTTCTTTGTTTACTACCAAATGCGACAAGCAAATGGAATGAAAAGGTGTCTCATCTCTTCACCCTATTAAATATCAATTATAAAAACGGACTTCCGTTCCCCCCGAAAATTTGTTTAATAAAATATATGCTAAAGTACTAGACTTGTGATAAATATAGTGGGGGTAAATATGATTTTAATTTGAAATAAAACGGAAAGTTATAAGTATAAAGTTTACATGGCAAAGAAACTAGCACAGCCGGTTAAATTCGATATAGGTTAACTACAAATTGCGGAATGCTACTAATGTAAATATATTTTAGTTTAGTGTCCCATCTTCCCCCACATTGTAGTTTTGTATGTTAAAAACTTTTAAAGGTTTGCCTTTAATTTGATAATTTAAACATTGAGGGGTTATTCAACTATAAGATACTGACATAATAAAAAGTTATATATTTTGAAAATATATTCGAAATTCAGGCATTTGCAGTTGGAGATAATTTATGAGAAGTAGCTTGTACGAAAACAGTGTAGCAATACCAAATTTGTGACAAAAATGTAAACTTAATCAATAGTTATTATCAATTTTCTGTTATTACCCATCGTCGTTCAAACAATACCAATTGATATGCAGTTAATATAATAGGTATTATGTTAAAAACTATAGCAGTAGGGCAAGAAAAGGAATGTTTAAACCTGATTTCCAAAGCGTACAGTATTATTTCGTGTTATTTACGCGTATTCCTTAATAATAAATACACTTAATAGTCAAAATTAACTATGATTTTAAATTGTCCCATTTTGTAAAATTTCACCTGTTGAAGGAATTGTTAAATAACTCCTCGTGTGTTTTATTATATATTTTTTGAATTGTTGTCAATTAATAAAGGAATGATAGTAGTTCGTATTATTACCCCAAAACTGCAATCTTTTTTGATTTTGGAAATATTTGGCAATATGTGTTTAAGTGTCCCATATTCCCCCATTGTACTATATTAAATCACACAAGAAGTTATTTAGCGATCCGCACAACAGGTAACGTTTTACAAATTTGGAAACACACAGGGTAAGATAGGACACTTTAAAATCATTGTTAATTTTGATTAATAAGTGTATTTAATATTAGGACAAAACGTAAAAAAACACGAAATAATACTGTACGCTTTGAAAATCAAATTTAAACATATTTTTTCTTGTCTATTCTAGGCCTACTGCTATAGATTTTAACATGTTGCCTACGTTATATTATTATATGACAATTAGCATTATTTGAACACCAAGGGGCATTTTTCGAACATCAATTAATAAATAACTTACCCTATAATTGTATATACTTGTGTTGGGTGGGGGAAGATGGGACAGGCAATAAAAACTTACAAAACTACAATGTGGGGAAAGATGGGACACCAAGTTAAAGTATATTTACTTTAACAGTTTTCTGCAACGTACCGAATTTAACTGACTGTGCTAGTTTTTTTGCCATGTAAACTTCATATATATAACTTTAAAACGACACTTTTTTGGGTGTTTTTATCTCAAATTAAAGTCATATTGACCCCTGCCTATTTTCCTTATCGTTTTCCTCATCGCAGGGTTTTTTTCACAAAATTAAAACAAAACTGTACGAAATGTTCATTTTTTTAAAAAAAGCTATGAAACTAATTTAATCGTTCACACTCGCGCGTTACGGTAGTAAAGATTTAGAAATATTTTAAACGAAAAGACAGGATATGACCATAGTATACACTTCAGTATACTATGATATGGCGACAAAACCCCAGTTGTTAAAATACGCTTATACAATTTAAAACATATTTACATTTAGTTGGAAGTCATTAGGCGTGGTCGCTACACCTAGCGGACAAACGAGCCATTTATTTTAATTAAGTTAAACTTTTAATAAAAACAAAATGGGGCCTAAAGACACAACCCGTACAAAAGGGGATTGGTTTTAATGAGGATTGACCCAAAGATTGGGCCCTGATGAAACAACAAAAGAAGTAACGTTGTACAATCACATATCACGTTAGGCCACCCTTTCAGAAAGAAGTTTATGTCTTAAAAAGACATTTGGTAGTCACGCGACCTACCGATTAATTGACCCATACAGATGCCTACTTGATCAAAAACAATGCAACAAAAGATTTGCTTTACGACTGAAGCCTATAATAATATTATCCTGCGTTGCTCACAGGGCAAATGCCTATATGATTTGGCAATACAATACCTAATTTGAAGTATCAAAGTCAGCACGATTTCGGTAAACTAACCGCACGTTAAGTATCTAAATTGATTAGGAAACGTCAAACACCGCAATTTGTCTTTATTACGAACATTATTTCGTGATTATTACGAACTTTACCACTTGGCACACATCATGTAATTATATTTTGTTGTAACATATTTTACTGTCTGCATATCTGTCCAATTCACATTTTCTACGAAACATTTCACCAGCTTCCCGAATCCACTTGTTGCCGGCTGAAAATGTTAAAACTTATAGCAGTGGGTCATGAACATATGTTTAAACTTGATTGTCAAAAAACATTTCGGGTTATTTTCGTGTATTACATCACCCCAAAATCTTTATAGGATATTTTGATTATTAAAATATTGTACAATATGTGATTAAGTGTCTTACTCTCCCTACTATATTATTTTGTATACACGAACACTAATTCTGGCACCCCAACTAATAGAAAAAAAGAATGGGCTACAGAGGTTTTTATAGGTACAAGGATTTGTGGATGTTGTATGGATAAATTATACACCGCAGTTAGTTAACAATGTCGCCTTTGGATTGACGCCAAAGCTATAATTTGGTATCGTCAGTTTTGTCGAACTAAACGCTAAATCAGTTCTAGCATCTTTTAGGCATAAATCGATAATTTGATACAAATTGTGATCTACAGCAATAAAGCAAAAAAAGATTTTGCTTACCCCATTTGTTCCCAAAGGCCACTGGACAAGCTCCATGGTAAGTTCGTAGGTCAGGCTCACCAGAAGGAAACACGTTGTACCAGAACACAGCGCTTCCTTTGATCGGTTTGGCCGAAACCCCTGCATTCACAAAGGCAGTTCGACCTCCCACTTCGACGTCACTTAACTAGAAGTAAGAAATGTGTTGTTTTATAATAAAAAGATAATTAAAAAAAAATAACTTCACAAGTTATCACAAATTAGTTTGCTATACATTAACAGTGTTAATTTATTTCACGCTCTTCTCCATTGCAACGCTAAGACTATACAGATATATATTGTATGTACATACGTAAATAAGAAACGTAGCGATCCTCTCGCCATCTTGTGATTCGAGATCATCACGTTCTTCATCGGTCTGAAACAAGAGAAACAAATAGACTTAATATTTAATTTACCAAAAAACTGTTTCGTTTTTAATATTTTTCATTTTAATATCGTTAAAAAGCACAAAAATAAAAAAGAGTAGAACGCACAACTGCCCAAAACCGTGATATATTCTTTTTTCTATTCACGTGACCGCCAACTCCGTCCCCATATCGCTTGGTCTCCATTGTAAAATATAGGCGTATAGTAGTTTTAGGAGGTTTTAGCTGTTTATTTTAAAAACTACACCAACTATTCAAGTTTATTAGGCCAGTTTAGTTGTTTGGTAGGTTAACGCTTACAGTTTACCACTTGTTTAGGAAATTTAAATATTAAATAAATTTAATTAAAAACCCTCAAAAAAACGTGTTGTTAGAAATGTATATATATTAGAAAATAATTGTTTTACACTATGACTTGAAATTAAGTCAAAACACGAAGAAAAACTACATAAAATGCCCTTGATTCCATTGACTTAAATAGTAAACGGGAACGACCCGCGAAAGAGAGAGAGTGTATCAGCTCTCTCTTTTGCCGACATTGGAGATGCGCGTTCTATTCTTTTTTAGTTCTGTGGTAAAAAGCCGTTCTTTCTAAATAGAAAAGCTCCGATGTCGTCACTGATTAAAATATAGGAAATAGGAACTGAGAAGTCGGTAAATATAAATTATTATGGCCGAATTTTATAATAATATGAAAGGAAGCAAAATAAGCTTTATATAACATCATACATACCGTGGGTATGTCAAAGTGTGGAGGGTACTCTCCTCCAACGCCGTAGTTGGCCACCTGCAACGTTAATGGTTTACGTTTTTCAAATACAGCCCTGATAATTCTAATAAAACGATCTTATTTTGCTGTATGTCAATAATAAACCTGTATTTCTTCAGATGTGTTTAACGTCAATCCTGTGATGTCCGAAATTCTTTCGGTTATTTTCGCTACTTCTGGTCCATCGTCGTCAAGCAACCACGCCAGTTTGGTGATTCTGTATGGTGCTTTTTGTAAATCTGTGTCATCACTACCAGCATGAATAGCACGGTAAAGCTGCAAGTTATTTTAAATATTCTAAAATCGTAATATTAAATTTACACCTTAAGTAAATTTTACTCTAGTTTTTCAAGAAGAAGCTATGAATAACCACAAACTGAAATCTAAAGCTCAGGAATTTTAAATTTAATCACCTGCGGTTTAGCCAACTTTTTAATTTCGTTAATTACTGTATCTGACAAAACGTCGTGAAATTGAACTATATCTGGAGATTTTGATAATTCTTCAACTTTTACTGGACGAAGAAGGAGTTTGGGATTTCCCATGTTAGTAGAGAGATAACAACGAAGCTTCTTATGTTGTTTCTTTTTTGTCTGGAGAGCATAGTATAGGGTGGGGTAAGATAGAACAGACATAGTGTGCATTTAAAAATCAGTATGTGTGGCAGTTTTGGGGTGATACCACGAACTTGTACTTGGCAATTCGTACAAGATGGGACATTTTAAAATCCTGATTAATTATTATTAATAAAGAAAATAACACGAACTGACATATTATAGGCATTGAAAATCAAGTTTAAACTTTCTTTATCTTTCTGCAACAGTTGATGTTGCTACTGTATTTCACACACACAACTTCTCACAACGTTTCTTCAAATGCCCGTGACTGCACAAACAGGGACAGTTAGTCTTGGAATGTTATATATAAAAATTTTAATCGGTGTTTTGTGTCTAATTCATCCCTAATTTAGCCGCTGACTCAAGTTCATATACATATCTTTAATATGATTTAGCGAACATTCAAAATAAGCATCTTGTTTTTATGTATGTTTCACCTATAGTGAAGTTTAATGTATATTTTTTTGTCACATTCAATGGGTACCTGTAAACGGAGATTTAAAGAAGAGTCACAACTTATGCTATCTTACTAGATATGATGTATTTTAATGCTTAAAATGAACTACATAGGAGCGATATAGGTTTAATTATTGTAGAATGAAAACAAGTAGTAACAAAATTGAGTGGGTGTTGTCAAAATTGTTTTACTTTTATAGTTGTATAATCACTATAAACTTACCAGTGTTTGTTCACCTCGACAAAGTTTGAAAAAAGTTTCATCTACAGAGAAAGTGTAAAACTTATCATCCACAACCTCTTGCGTCTGTACCCGAGCATGTCGACTAAAAGTCAAGCGTTCTTAATCAATTTGTTAACAAGTTACAGAACAATCATATGCTGTAGTAGGTAGGGGAAGACAAGACACTTTTAGTACATTATTTAAATATCCTTGTCAAGCTTTAATTTAAAAAACAACACGGCTTATGAGAGTCGTCCGATTGTTTTTAAAAAAAATTACTTGAATGTTCTTTTTACTACTAAATAGGACGAGCAATAGTATGAAAAGGTGTCATCTTTCCCCACCATATTAAACAACAATTCCCATTTTATTGTTCTGCTGCATCCAATACTGGGTCGGACGGTCGGTATCTATAGAAACTGTGTTGTCCTAAATAAAAGACACGCAAAAAAAACAAACAATAACTAACAAAGTAGAAAATGTGATAACTCGTATACAGCCAACGTAATATGTAGGTAATAACGCACAGTAAAGATACACTGTTACAGTTGTCCCCCGCCACGCGAAGCTTGATAATTTAAAATCGTTCATTTATAGAAAGTTAACATACATACGTGAAGCGAATTCGGTTTCCTAAAATTCTTGTGTTTTCAGGATCAGCATCAAGGTGGTTGATGTACTTGGTTTCATTTTTACTAATCTAAGTAAAACGGTTGATTTACAGTTTGTCTGGTCTAACCCAGAGGTAATATATTCAAGGCTTATATCTGCTACGATTGTTGGCGTATGTGTACTTTGGCAAGACACTGAACGGCAGTTGCTTCAACCCTCCACGCGGAGTTAAAGCAAGTCATATTCATTTACTGTTTAATCCACCTGTACTGCGTGTACTCCATAGCTTTCAATATTAAAAGACTTACAGCAAATTCACAAATATCTAAGTATTCTGTGGCGTTTCTTTTGGTAAAAGTAGACTTTCCTTCCTCGAATCTTTGTAAAGCTAACTCGATCCATTCAACACAACGACCAAATAAACCACCACGTAAAGCGGTCTTCCCAATCCGGTAGCAATCGTCAGTGCTTAAATTTAGGAATGAATATTTACCTGTTTGTAGGATGAAATAAAAGAGCATCGAATTACTTGCAGGCGGCTTGATCTGTTTTTAATCAAAAGTAGGTTTAAATAAACTAACCAGCAATATTTCCTTCAACTAAATCACTTGCATTGAGATTGTATGTGATTTGAACTCTGAGTATGCCCTCAGTTCCTCCTTTCATATCTTCATCTTTTGGAAATAATGTCTTCGCTTTTTTAAATTTTTGAACAAATTTAAAACCTGCAACGATTGTAAAATATAAAAGTTTACCTTCGTAACGCAATATAGTATGAGCTCCATATATAGCACTAATAATATTTACAAGAAGTCACAGATCTAATGAATGAACACGTTTTAAACTAATTAGCATAAGATAGTAGAGTCGGGGAAGATGGGACACCTTTAACACATATTATCCAAATAGCCTGATCGTGTTTTAAACAATTAACAACGGTCTGTGGAAGTCGTGAAGATACGGTTTTATAATTCATTGAATGTTCTTTGTTTACTACCAAATGAAAAGTGAAAACAAAATGAAAATGTGTCTCATCTACCCCCACCCTGCTATATTAGTTAATCCTTTTACTACAACGGTCGACTGGGCTCGATCAAAAACAAATCTGAAGTAACCAACAAAACGGGTTCTAGTCGACATTGGTGACTGTGGAGCAGTAGGCAGAATATATTTATAGATGTATTATAACTAATGAAACTTATGACGTATGAGGATTGAGTGATTGGTAAAGAATATGTGTAAATACGCTTTGTACAACTCCTGTACCATGTGTTCATTGTAAACTTACTCTAGTTAACGTTGTCGTCGCTTTAAAACGTTTGTTTTCATGAATTTTGACAAACCGTAATCACGCAGTAATTAGGTAATGTTAGAAGTTAATATTAATCATATAATGTTGAATTAAAAATAATGTTTCAATTACGATTAATGATAATACGGTATAAGAGTAGTGCATTTAATGCGTCCCCACTTATATGCTAATAGTTTGATTCAGTCGTGAATCGTTGTGTGGATTTTTTATCTTTTATAACATGTGCCGTCGTTCCCCGCCAAACTCCAGACAGTGTTTCCGCTATGTAAAGTGCATGAGAAAAGTAATCGTTAATTAATCGCTTATCGTGCGGTTTTAAATCTGAAAACTTAGTCTAAACAGTATAAATATATATTACGATTTGATTTCAATCAAGAGATTAAAGAAAAATGCTAGAATTGAGAATTAGGATAAGTGCGGAAAAAAATCACCCTATCAGCAACAACAACAACAATAACAACAAAGCCAAGAACAACTGTTCGACGAAAAAGGATCTATGACCACTAATGTGTTCAATAAACTTACTAGTTTTGTTAAACGTTTGCAGCAAAGCTGCAATCTGCGTCCAATCATTCGCAAATCTTTTGATGAGATGATATTGGTTGATCGGATGTGATATATATTCTTCTTTATTTATTGACACCTTGTCAGATACATCACGCAAGGTATCTACCAAGCTGTAATATAATTATATTATCATGCTTATTTTACCTTTGGTTCAACATGAACAGTTATTACAATATATTTATCTTACACTAGCCTATCAGAAACTCCCAGCAGTAGACCAACCCATTGTTACGCAAAGTGCAAATGGAACTTTTTGTTGTTTGCAGGAACGACATTTCTAGTCAGTAGTAAAAAAGAAACATTTAAAGAGTTATAAAACCTTATCCCTACGACTCCCTTAGACCGTTATAAATTGTTTAAAACACGATCAGGATACTTAGATATTATATGTGCGAGAGCTGTCCCGTCATTCCCCATCCAGTCACTCCACTATATTATTATCTTTCTATAGATTGTTAAATAAACTAACTCTTGTAGTTGTGCGAGTTGTTTCCTTTTCGCATCGACGAATCGCTGCAGTGCAGGAAGCATCGTATTCTCGTGACGTAGCAGGTCAGTTATTTGCTCCATTGAAGAAAACCATTCCGCTTTTCCAACGTAACAAACGGTACAGATAACAATTGCCATGTACAACACTTTATAAGCCATGGCCTTAAGCTAACGGACCGTAAAGATTCTTGTGTTTAATACGTTATGGTTAAAGCAAATATAAAAGAACAGTTATAGGTAGTAAAATCCGTGGGTTTACTTGTAATAAGAACATATTCAACGATTTCGTCATTCTTTATGTTCTACAAATTACATTACGCATCTGCGTCGCATTACTGGACAGTGGACACCGAGCAAATTTTGAATAAAATATACCGTATAGTTGAACTGTAGTGGCAATGTGGTGCCTGTCAAACTTCCAAGAAAACAAATAACGAAAAAGTTGCCTACGTGAGTTAGTACAGAAGCACAACAGGAAATTCCCATGAAATGATTGGAGTCCATAGCCACGTGTGAAATTTCCAGCTTTGTACTGTTTGCATTATAATATTTGATAATAAAAGCAAGATACATTATACATCAGGTAACCTATCCTGAAACTCTATCATTACGGACGCGCAATGTATAAGCTATTCCTTACTGTTTTAAAACAGAACATATGGGTGTCGATTGCGTTATAGACTAAAACGCAATATATAGATCACTTAATTGTCTGAATAAAAACTTTCCTGACAGGGGTTCAACAAACCTTAATTTCTGTCGTTTACAGCAACAGCGTATTCTACTACTCCTTACATACAGGCAACACGGCCGATGTACTACGAGAAGCAATAATGCTCTTACCAAATGAGACAGAATGCGGATAGCGGAAATTAACAGTTCAAGCAGCCGTACAGATCAATTGTTTCCTGCAAAGGGTTTCTTGTCTGCTCATCCAGTATGTGTCCGACCATAAGTTGTAAAACAAAAGACGCATAACAGAAAAGGTTTCCAGCATGAGTCGGTTCGTTCATTTCCTCGTTTTGTTAAACTTTGCTATAATTGCATCTGCTGATAAGAATGATTGGTTTTCTACAACCGCTGGAATGCAGAATCTTATTGATGTGGAAAATAATTTCTTATCGACTCTGGAGGGTTATATTGAAGGAATGCAGATGTCTTTGGACAAAATAAAAACGTAAAGTTTTTAAATTGATAATAGTTATAACTAATTACCTTACGTACTTAAAGATATGTAAACCAGTTGTATACTAATTGGCCTAAACGTTGTTGCTGCTGGTTGTGTATTTCAAGCTTATTATTGCTCACACCTATCATATTTTTCTTTATTTCACGCACGTTTGTGTTATTTAAAGTATGTATGTATGTACGTAGGTTTAAAAAGATTTTTTATCTGAAATTTTCAAGGTTTAAGGATATAATGCGCAAAGACGTAATCCCTGCGGTGAGCGATCCGGAGGTTTATATTGGTCATCCCATCAATCAATACGCCTTGATTAAACGTTTCGCATTAAAATGGTCACGGGTCGGGGAACTGCTGGACGGTTACAGTCGCAAAGGTTAGTGCGAAGGAGATAGCAGACGTCATGTATTTTAAATGGGATCAATAGAGGTCTATTGTACCGTGCTGGTGAGTGCACGCAGGTACTTTATACATGAGATAAAACTTCCTCATTAATCTAGTACCGTATAATTTAAAACTAGTACAGTATAAGCCAGAGAATGTATTGTACAATGGCTTGCTACTTCGCTTGCTACATACATAATCAATCTTAGTTAAACAAAACTGTTTAGTTTAACTTATCGCTGTTATTGCTTAGGAAAAGAAACTAGAGCTCAGTATCATGATGCAATAAAAATGTTGCCTAATGAAGACGACATGATCGGTGCAGCCGAAGCTATTGCTCGGTTGCAAAGTTACTACAGCCTAAACATAGACGATTTGACTAATGGAAATGTAAAAGGTATTGTTTATTTTCGAGTTATGATCATGTATTAACCTATTTTATTCTGATCCATCCTTCCACTAATATACATTAAGTTTAAATTTTAAAATAAGTGTTTTATGTGGATGTGAAAACTACCAGCGTAGCCAAGTTGTTAGCCCCAAAGTTGGTATAGACCACAGAAATAAACAAGAGTAGAACGTGCAGCAGCCCAAAACCGTGATTTTCTATTCACGTGACCGCCAACTCCGGCCCCATTTCGCTTGGTCTCCATTGTAAAAGATAGGCGCATAGTAGTTTTAGGAGGTTTTAGCTTTTTATTTTAAAAACTACACCAACTATACAAGTTTATTAGGCCAGTTTAGTTCTTTATGGTAAGTTAACGCTTGCAGCTTAACGCTTGTTTAGGAAATTTAATTATTTAATGCATTTATTTTAAAACGTTCAAACAAACATTTTTTAGTAATATGTATATATATATATATATTTGGAAAAAGTTGTTATCCACATAAATTAAAACAAGGTCAAAAACGAAGAAAAACTGCATACAAGAGATCACAGATCTAATGAATGAACACGTTTTAAATTAATTAGCATAAGATAATAGAGTCGGGGAAGATGGGACACCTGTAACACATATTATCCAAATAGCCTGATCGTGTTTTAAACAATTAACAACGGTCTGTGGAAGTCGTGAAGATACGGTTTTATAATTCATTAAATGTTCTTTGTTTACTACCAAATGAAAAGAGAAGACAAAATGAAAAGGTGTCCCATCTACCCCACCCTGCTATATTAGTTAATCCTTTTACAACGGTCGACTGGGCTCAATTAAAAAAAAATCTGAAGTAACCAAGAATTAGGAGTTAGGCTAAGTGCGGAAAATAATCGCCCTATCAGCAACAACAACAACAACAACAACAACAAAGCCAAGAACAACTGTTCGACGAAAAAGGATCTATATGACCACTAACGTGTTCAAAAACGCTCTGGATTCCATAAGACTACAATAGTAAACGGTAACGACTCGCAAAAGAGAGAGAGAGAGAGTGTATCAGCTCTCTCCTTTACCGACATAGGAGATGAGCGTTCCATATATTTTTATTTCTGTGGTATAGAGGTTAGCCCTATAGCTCAAGTGGCTCGATGTCGCCGCCATTGTGGGCGTGTGTGTCCTAGGGCAAGATATTTAACGGTAAAGGTTGGTCTAAGTTTAAATTGTTAGCCACACATTACAGAAAATGGGGTTAAATCCGTTACATTTACTCATTCATTGTTTTCTACACATGGCACACTGATCACTAATATTTAATTCAATTAAGATGTGACGTCACCGTCGTTATTAAACTCGAAAGATTGCTTTCGAATCGGGAAATCGGCATACACGACTCGACGATTTGACCTGTGTGAAATATGGATGAACAAATCGCTCGAGTTGTACGTTGAACAAAAAGGAATTACCAGGGAAAACATTTGGAGTTATTTGAAAGAATGCAAGAAAGAGGTGCGGTTGTAGGCGTGGAGTGTGCTCTGTATTGTTTTGTAACATAAAATAAGTTTTAAAACATATCAGGGAGTAAACCAGACGATGCACATAAATGCTTTTCTTGAAGAAGACACAAATAATCAAGAATCTTCCACAGCAGGGTATGATATATAAATTATAAAAATGTAATAACTACTGCGCGTATAATATAGCAATGAATATATGTGTTAATATATGTCTACCGATACACTAGTAATATATAGTAGGGTGATATAACTCTTTATGGGTCTTTTAATTAGAATCTATTGAGAACAGATATATTGGTACGGTATGCGTCCTGACAAATCCTGTTTCGTCAAACAGCTGTTATTGTTATTTGTGAGACTTGAACATATCTCAATTCTTATTTTTGCATTTAGTTTTCGACTGATATCAAAAAATATTTATTCACGAATCCTATTATGGTGGTTTAGTTCAAAAATTGTGGAATTATAAACTAATTCACAGTCACGTATTATAGTTTGAAACGAAAGCGCATTTTTATTGACTGCAAATCAAAACAATTAATAAAACACACCAGGAGTTATAAAGTGAGTCGCACAACAGGTGTAATTTATCAATTTGAAAGCACGCACGGTAAGACGGGACAGTTTAAAATCATTGTTAATTTTTATTAATAAGTGATTTAACACCCTACTATAACTTAATACGGTTATTCTTGTTTTGTTTAGTTGAAAATAATATTTCAGGTAAAAATAGTAGTGTGGGGCATTACACCAAACACGCGTTTTGGATTTTAGTAACAAAGAAAGTTTTTAATTTTGGTTTGTTTATGTCACAATACAAGTACAACATCATCACAACCAAAGTTTGTTAACCGCTATACAACCTATCCTACCAAGTGTAGGAATAGCCAGTTTGTAGCAAAAATGTAAACTTTATTAATGGTTATTATCAAAATTTCTTTATTACAAGTTCATATACTTTTGTAGGATAGCACATTATTTATCAATTGATGTTCGAATAATTGCACCTGTTGTGCGAATCGTTATAAATAACTCCTCGTGTGTTTTAATCTAGTTTTTCGTATTGTTGTCAATTAATAAAGGAATGATAGTACTAATTTGTGAATCACCCTAAAATCGCCATGTATTTTGGAATGTTATAGATGGGACATTTAATATGTGCTTAAGTGTCCCATCTTCACCTACTTATACTATATAAGTTTACTACGATATTTTTTGTTGATTTTTTATCCCAAATTAAAGTCATATTGACCCCTGCCAATTTTCCTTATGTTTACATCTCAGTTTTTATTACAAAACTAAAACTAGTTTTAGGGACAAAAAAACTGTACGAAATATTCAAGTTTTTGCTATGAATCCTTAAAATTAGTTTAATCGTTCACACTCGCAAATTCTAACATTTTATCGGATTTACTATAATTTAGTGAGCATTAAAAATTAGCAACTTACTATTTTTTTAATTTTCCTTTTACGGACCCCCATTTAATGAAAATCAGGAAAATAAGGTTACAGAATTATTCGATAGTATTATCACCACTTAATAAAACGCCCGTCAAAGCTGGTTACTGTTTTTAAATATTAAAAAAATACGTAAAATAGAAACAGAGAAAAAATGCGAAATAGTAAGGTGCTAATTTTTAATGCTCGCTAAATCATAGTAAAGTCAATGATCTTTTTAGTTTGCGTGTGCGAACGATTAAACTAGTTTCATAGCTTCATAAAACAACCTTGAATATTTCGTACAGTTTGAGTTTGTCTCATAAAACTAGTTTTATTTTTGTAAAAAACACTGAGGTATAAGCATGAAGAAAATAGGCAGGGGTCGATATGACTTTAATTTGAGATAAAGACAACAAAAAATATCGGTTTAACGTTATATTTATAAAGTTTACATCGCAAAGAAACTAGCACAACCTGTTAAACTCGGTAGGTTAACTACAAGTTGCAGAATACTGCTAATGTAAATATATTTCAATTTAGAGTCCCATCTTCCCCCACATTGGAGTTTTGTATGTTTTCATTGCCAAACTCTGAAAGGTTTGCTTTTAATTTAGTAATTTATACCTCAGGAGGTTTTCAACTATAAGATACTGATAAAAAAAATAAATATATTTTTAAAATATACTTGAAATTTGGTCATTTGCACTTGGTGATAATTTATGAGAAGTGGCTTGTGCCGAAAACAGAGTAGTAATACCCAATTTGTAGCAAAAATAAAAAGTTTATCAATAGTTATTATTAATTTTCTGTTATTACAAGTTCATATACCTTTGTAGGATACAATATTTATCCATTGATGTTCGAACCTTACCCATTGTCGTTCAAACAATACCAATTGTTATGCAATAATATAATGTATAGGTAACATGTTAAAAACTATAGCAGTAGGGCAAGAAAAAGAATGTTTAAACCTAATTTTCAAAGCGTACAGTATTATTTCGTGTTATTTACGTATATTCCTATTTATAAATACACTTAATAATCAAAATTAACAATGATTTTAAACTGTCCCATCTTATCCTCTGTGTTTTCAAATTTGTAAAATTTCACGTGTTGTGCGGATCGCTAAATAACTCCCCGTGTGTTTTATTATATTTTAATAAATTGGTGTCAATTAATAAAGGAATGATAGTGCTAATTCGTAGTAATACCCAAAAATCGTCATCTATTTTGATTTTGGAAATATTTGGCAATATGTGCTTAAGTGTCCCGTCTTCCCCCATTGTACTATAGTTAAAAACAGTAATAGGCTTTGACGCGCGGTTTTATAAAGTTGTGATGACTCAGTCGAAAATTTCTGTAACATTATTTTTCTGATTATCATTAAATGGATGTCCGTAAAAAGAAATTTTAAAAAGGTCCCGTCTGACAAGTGTTCTATTTTTTCCCACCCTACTATATCTTCTTTTTATAACGCTCCGTATAACGGCCCAATTGCAGTAACACTCACGAGCTTGCCTCATCAAAACGTGCGTATTCATTAAAACTGTGCTTTTACTTTATATTGAAGTGGCACTTCGACGGAACAATCAGATAATGAGGCAAAGATGATAACTACAATTGAAGAAATGTCTGAGCTAACTGATAAAGCACGAATATGCAATGGAGAGTGGAGTGTCGTAAGTTGCTATGATCTATTCTAAGGGAAGTAAACTGTATGAAAATAAAAAAATCATTAACTTATTATCTTTTTAGCCCAAGCACGTAGAAAGAACTTTAAAATGTTATTACTATACGAACAATGGCCACCCGAGACTTGTTTTAAAACCAATAAAGTTGGAAGAGTTATGGAATTATCCACACATTGTGAGACTTTATGACATTGCGTTAGAAAGTGAAATGGAAGCCATTAAAGAATTAGCACGGCCAATGGTAAATTTAGTATGTATACAAAATAACTAAGTTTGTAGAACGTAAATTTCCGATACGATTAATGTGATGTTAAAAGGGAATACCAACGAAAAATCTCGTGCCTTTCATGCATTGCCACCGATTTAATCTCCAGCGAGTCTCTTTCACACGAATTTTCGGAAGCAGTTTTTTTTTAAATATGGTGGTACCTTTAGATCCCATTTGAACATGTATATACAAATTTTTGTGTTCGTTAGTATGCCCCTTTAAATGTTTCTACAAAAGAATATGAATTTAATTTTATAAAATAATGTTTTCTGATAACTTGGATAATATATGTAAATACCAGCTATAGCCACGGCCTATACTAGAGATATCGCTAGTAGGCCGTGCTATATAGCTTATATATATAAACAGTGAGGTTCTCCTGGTATTGTTCATAAATAGAATTGCGCACACGCAAAATTACGAATATAAAAAAATTAAATCTACTCTGCCCAAGAATATAACCCTACACCTTCTTCAAAACTCTTTAACTTTGCCTCAAGCTCACTTTGTATTTCAGCAGTATACGCATTTTGTTCAATGCCAGGTGTGCGTGTGTAACAACACGATCATATTATATGCAGAATCGGCGTTTATTTTGTGCTGCCTGGTCAAAAAAATCTGTAAATGTTTTTGTCAATATTCTTATTCAAGTTTTACTTTTTTATCAGTTACTGAGGGCAAATGGTGCTTCTTCGGATGGATTTGGTAAAATCAAGTATCGCATAAGCAACACGGCATGGCTTGATGATAAAGATAGCTCATCGGTAAAGCGACTGTCGCAAAGATTGGCAGATGTAACTGGTTTAACTGGCAGCTCAGAACTATTGCAGGTAAATATCATTCATTGTATAAACAAGTTTTGGTTATTCTTAAAGGAGTCTAACTAAGCCGGTGTGCCTATTTTTGACCTTCCTTTGCGGGGATCCATTTTTATAGTAGCGGTGCATGTAATATATATACATATCTTCGTGTGTTTTAATATTTTTTGTATTGTGAAAAATAAAAGTATGGTATTGTGGGGGACGATGGGACACTTTATCAAACGAGACTTTTTTAATTTTTGTTTTACGGACTTTCATTTAATGATAATCGGGAAAATAATTTAAAAAATGCGAAATAATAAGGTGTTAATTTTGAAGCCTCGCTAAATCATAGTAAAATCGATGAAGTTTTGTAGTTTGCTAGTTTGAGCGAGTACTAGTTTCATAAAGTCATAAAAAAAAACTCTTCGTACAGTGTAACTTTGTCTTATAAAACTAGTTTTAGTTGTTGTTTTTTTTGTGAAAACAAACTTATATACAAACATGAGGAAAGTAGGCAGGGGTCTATATGACTTTAATTTGGATAAAAACAACCAAAAATATCATTTTAAAGTTATATATAAGTAAAGTTTACATGGGAAAGAAACTAGCACAGCGGGAAAATTTCGGTAGGTTAACTATAAGGTGCAGAACACTGTTAATGTAAAATGATTTCAATTTAGTGTCCCATCTTTCCCCGCATTATAGTTTTGTAGATTTTTTTATTGCCAAACTTTAAAAAGTTTACTTTTAATTTAATTTATACCTCAGGGTTATTTAAATATAATATACTGATATATTAATACGATAATATAAGGAAAATATAATCAATCATTTGCACTTAGAGATAATTCAGTCATTTGCACTTAGAGATAATTTATAAGAAGTGGCTTGTGCGAAAACAGTGTAGCAATGCTAAATTTGAAGCAAAAATGTAAACTTTATTAATAGTTGTTATCGATTTTCTGTTATTACACGTTCATATACATTTGTAGGCTACATTATTTTTCAAATAATGTTCGTAAAATACCTATTCTGTATTTTTGAATTTGTAAAATTGAACCTGTTGTGTGAATCTTTCGCTTGTGCGCTATAATATTTTTTCGAATTAAAAAAAGAATGGTAGTACTAATTCGTTTTATCACACAAACTGTCCCATTTCCCCCACTGTACTATATAACATAGTACAAATTCATGACATCACCCATAAAACGTCATTTATTTTTGTTTTTGAAATATTGGGCAATATACGTTTAAGTGTACCATCTTACCCCCTTTTGTACTCTAAAATGCCAGATATTTCAGACAAAGGTGCTTAGCAATGAACATTCGGCAGTATTTTTTCATTTTTTTATTTATGTTGTTCATATCGTTGAATGTAAAACATAATCTGAACCAACGGAACGATTTTTAAGTGATAAGGTTTTGAGACTATTTGAGTAAATGAGTAATTACTTTTGTACAGTGCAGACCGTTCGTAATACAACGCGTCCGAGGATGAGTTTTTAAACCTATATTTAGTTTGCTTCTCTATTCGTAACTAAATATGTAAAATCATGCCGTTTTAAATGGACAAATTTATTTTTCAGGTTGCAAATTACGGGATG
This sequence comes from Ciona robusta, assembly GCF_009617815.1. Classification (NCBI taxonomy): domain Eukaryota; kingdom Metazoa; phylum Chordata; class Ascidiacea; order Phlebobranchia; family Cionidae; genus Ciona; species Ciona robusta. The sequence goes on along the minus strand of NC_143241.1, from coordinate 1,618,920 downwards.
GCAGGTCATTACATTGCACATTTCGACGCCATGACTGTGGGTGTATATTTTTATATAATCATGTATATGTGTTTCAAATTACTACAAGCTTTAAAGTTTAACTTTTCACTAAAGTTTTGAATTGTTGGACCTTTGGTGTGTTTGTATTTTACCTTAAGCAACCAAAAGTGTTCAACGTAATTAAGGTGTGTTATTAATGCGCTCGCTTGTGGCAGGATACCTTGACTTGACTTGGATAATTTGGAGACGGTTTTGTGTCAATCATTTTATCTATAGGTTTTATTTTATATAGAGAGAAGAGGAAGACTATGTAAAGTCTTTGTCCAATCGACAGACCGTACTTTCAAACATAACTGAAGATGATTTATTAGATGATAAAAGTATTATAGGGTCAGCGGACAATAAAACAGTGGGGACCACCCAACAGCCCGATGACCGAAACGAAAATTATGAATATGGGAATACTGGTCAACGTATCGCAACTGCATTGGTATATGTAAGTCTAAATATTATTTATAAAGACAATGCGATGAATCAAACTTACATGTTTGGTTGAGTGAAAAATATTTTACAGCTAAGCGAGGTTCAAAAGGGCGGAAGCACAGCTTTCTTTTATCCAAATATTGTAGCTGAGCCCATTAAAGGAAGCGCGGTATTTTGGTACAACTTGTATCCTTCTGGTGCACTTGACAAACGCACTTTACATGCTGCCTGCCCAGTTCTGATTGGAAACAAATGGGGTAAATAATCATAATTATGAACATGAATTTAATTGGTACAGTGGAGTGGTAAAAAAAAATATTTGAACTCAAAATATTTGACGGTGTTGGGGTGATACCACGAATTGGTACTATCATACCTTTATTAATTGACAACATTTTTTATATTAATGGCATCCTGCAACTAGTAGTCTATCTACCGAAAGTAACAGCATGTGCTGATTTCTTTGCCAAGCAGAATATAATTCGAAAACGGTATTGTTTCATTAAAAAGTGTTGTATTCTTTACCGCGCACTTTGTTGAACCGTAAGAATACTGTCAAATAGATTTTGAAATGAAGTCCCGCCTTCTCCCACCCTATATGCAATTGGGTTTGGTTAGCATGGGACGTTATAAAAAATATTAACATTACATCTTTTGTTGCAGCTTGTAACAAGTGGTTTAGAGAATTGGGACACGAATTTGTACGAAAGTGTGGTCTTTTTCAAAATGCAGAAAACAGAATGTTTTGAACAAATTCTAATAATAAATGATTTGTGGTGTGCCTAGTTTTCGCTGCTTATTTTGCACATGGGTAATCCTGGAAAAATAAGACAGTGTAAAGAATAAAATCGTGATGGATCTAAATCAGTGTTAAAAACAGTAGTGTTTGTCGTGTTATTGTTAATAATTATGACGTTGTCAGGAGCTCCATGAGCCAATGTCACTTGGGTTGAAAACGATGCTGGATTTAATGTGTCCAGTGTTTCCAGGTGAGAATGAAACAACTTGGTTAAAGTCAGGTCAACTTTTAATAAATTCGTGATAATGAATCCTAGTGTACAATCATCGTTATGCTTTAAGTGTTTTGACGTTTTTAAAAACTCCCCGTTTTTACACCAAGGCGACATCTTTTTCGCAAGAGCAGAGGAAATACATACTCCAGCGCCTCCAGTGGCAAAAATAAATTTGACATATTTTTTGTGAAACACTCCACCAAACTTTCGAGTTACACTTCGTCGTCCAATATAAAAATCTTCTTGCCAATTGAATGTACCCAAAAATTTTACTAATGCGTTAATATTAACGTAATTATCATCATCAAAATGACACCACCACTTTTTGTTTGTCGTCATAAATAGATCATATTCTTTACCCGTTTTACAACTCAGATCCTGTAATTCGTGAGTATTTCCGCAGTGACTGTTAACAACATGGCCGTTGGTCTTTAAATGCAAGTCTATGTCATCATCGTCAGTAACAAAGAATATTTGATCCTTTGCCTGGTTAAACCAAGTATTTATGATAAAAGTGAGACGAGTTGTGTGGAATAGCTTGCTTGTCTTCACAGTTATGAAAATGTCCTCTAAACGCAAGGCATATGATCGGTTACCTCTTATATGCCGGGAGACGTATGGATGCGGATAGAACAATTTTGTTCCGACATGTTCAACATGCTGTTCTAAGTGACTATAATAAATTATTGTTAAAACTAACATAAAGATAACAAAACCAAAGAAAGTATGTTGGTTTTGCATCTCGGAACAAATTACTCAAATTGTTCACAACCTACATCTTTTAATTCATCTGTGTATGTTTAACAATATTTTAAAAGAAATTCATAAGTCAATAACAATATCGTGATAATAAATAAACTCAAGTGTGTATAATAATCAATCTTCATTTCTCTGCTTTTTTACAAGTCTGTGTTAAAAGGGAAGTTAAGACAAATTTTATAATTGTAGTACAGTTAAAACTTTACACAGAGCTACAACTACAATTTGTTTAAAACGGTACAGTATTTTAAGTTATCGTCACTTGTATACAGATTTGTTAACAAAATGTATTTTATGGATGCAGTATAGCAAAGAAATCTTTGTAATATATAGAATGGGGTAAGACCGGACCATTAGGCACAAACTGACCAATTAACCTAAAACATATGGCGATTTTGGGGTGACACCACTAATTAGTACTATCATACTTTTATTAATTGACAACATTTCGAAAACTAAATTAAAACACAAACAATACCCATTTTGTTCCACCACTACCAATTTTCATAAAATAGTATACTAGGTAACATGGTAAAAGCTATAGCAGTGAGACAAGAAAAGAATTGTAGACTTAATTTTCAAAGCGTTTAATATTATTTCGTGGTATCTAAGCGCTTGTTTTCAAATTTATATAATTATACCTGGTGTGCGAAAATGTTTCATCATCGTGTATATCACACCAAAACGGCAATATATTTTGAGTTTGGAAATATTTTGCTGTATGTGCTTAAGCGTCCTGTCTTTTGCCACACTACTATATAATAAAAAGAATATATTTTGTATATATGGCACTGTTAATCTTTTATAGCAGGCGATGCCCTTGAAGGAAAACATATATAGTACAATGGGGGAAGATAGGACACTTAAGCACATATTGCCAAATATTTCCAAAATAAAAATAGATGACAGTTTTTGGGTAATACCACGAGTTAGTACTACCATTCCTTTATTAATTGACAACAATTTAATAAAATATAATAAAACACAAGAGGAGTTATTTAGCGATCCGCACAACAAGTGACATTTTACAAATTTGAAAACACACAGGATAAGATGGGACAGTTTAAAATCATTGTTAATTTTGATTATTAAGTTTATTTATAAATAGGAATAAACGTACAATTGAATGAATGAATGTAATTTACTTTATCCTCGCGTGGCCGGAAAACGACAGTCGTTATAACACGGGTGTATGTTACTTTGTGGGTAAATATTTTTTTGGGATTTTTTCATTTTTTTGTGTATGGCTGATAATTTGGACAACCCATTAGTGACCACTGGGTTGGAGCAATTGACGTTAAGTGTCTTGCCCAAGGACACATACGCCCACAAAGGTAGCAGCGACAAGCCTTGAACCCATTACCTCTGGGTTAGAGGCAGGCGCGCTAACCACCACGCCACAGCGCCGGACAATTGGTATTGTTTGAACGACAAAGATCAATGTTCGAACTTCTATGGATAAATATTGTATCCTACAAATGTATATGAACTTGTAATAACAGAAAATGGATAATAACTGTTGATAAAGTTTTTATTTTTGCTTCAAATTGGGTATTACTACTCTGTTTTTGGCACTAGCCACTTCTCATAAATTATGACCAAGTGCAAATGACCAAATTTCGAATATATTTTCAAAATATTATCTTTTTATTATATCAGTATCTTATAGTTGAATAACCCCTGATGTATAAATTGCTAAATTAAAAGCAAATCTTTTTAAGTTTGGCAATGAAAACATACAAAACTACAACGTGGGGAAGATGGGAATATATTTACATTAGCAGTATTCTGCAACTTGTAGTTAACCTACCGAGTTTAACAGGCTGTACTAGTTTCTTTGCCATGTAAACTTCATATATATAACGTTAAACCAAAATTTTTTTGTTGTTTTTATCTCAAATAAAAGTCATATTGACCCCTGCCTATTTTCTTCATGCTTATATTTCAGTGTTTTTTTTACAAAACTAAAACTAGTTTTATGAGACAAAATCAAACTGTACGAAATATTCAAGGTTGTTTTATGAAGATATGAAACTAGTTTAATCGTTCGCACACGCAAACTAAAAAAATTATTGGCTTTACTATGATTTAGCGAGCATTAAAAAATAGCACCTTACTATTTCGCATTTTTTTACCTGTTTAAAGTATACTGTTTCTATTTTACATATTATTTTAATATTTAAAAACAGTAATCAGCTTTGACGGGCGTTTTATAAAGTCGTGATAATACTGTCGATAAATTCTGTAACCTTATTTTCCTGATTATCAATAAATGGGGGTCCGTAAAAAGAAAATTAAAAAAAGTCTCGTCCGACAAAGTGTCTCATATTCCCCCACCCTACTATAACCGTTAATAAAGTTTAAACTTTTGCTACAAATTGGGTATTACTATACTCTGTTTTTGGCACAAGCCACTTCTCATAAATTATCACCAAGTGAAAATGACCAAGGACACTGTATAATACTGCTAATGTAAATATATTTCAATTTAGAGTCCCATCTTTCCCCATATCGTCGTTGTTTTGTATGTTTTCATCGCCAAAATTTGAAAGGTTTACTTTTAATTTAGTAATTTATACCTTGGTTATTCAACTATAAGATACTAATATAATAAAAAATAATATTTTGAAAATATGTTCGAAATGTGGTCATTTGCACGTGGTGATAATTTATGAGAAGTGACTTGTGCCAAAAACAGAGTAGTAATGCCCACTTTGTAGCAAAAATAAAAACTTTATCAATAATTATTTGTTATAACAAGTTCATATCCAGAAAATAAAAATGAATAGAACGCGCATCTCCAATGTCGGTAAAGGAGAGAGCATGATACACTCTCTTTCGCGGGTCGTTCCCGTTTACCATTGTAGTCGAGGGCGTTTTATGTAGTTTTTATTCGATTTTTTACTTAATTTAAAGTTATAAGGTAAAACAACTATTTTCTAGTATATATATATTTCTAATAAACCGTTTGTTTGAAGTTTTTAATCAAATTTATTAAATAATTAAATTTCCTAAACAAGCGCTAAACTGTAAGCGTTAACCTACCAAATAACTAAACTGGTCTAATAAACTTGAGTAGTTGGTGTAGTTTTTAAAATAAACAGCTAAAACCTCCTAAAACTACTATACGCCTATATTTTACAATGGAGACCAAGCGATATGGGGACGGAGTTGGCGGCCACGTGAATAGAAAAAAGAATATATCAAAAAAGTTGCGCGTTCTACTCTTTTTATTTCTGTGGTTCATATACATTTGTAGGATACAATATTTATCCATTGAAGTTCGAACATTACCCATTGTCGTTCAAACAATACCAATTGTTATGCAATAATATAAGGTATGGATAACATATTAAATACTATAGCAGTAGGGCAAGAAAAAGAATGTTTAGACTTATACTTTACAAAGCGTACAGTATTATTTCGTGTTATTTACGTATATTCCTATTTATAAATACACTTAATTATCAAAATTAACAATGATTTTAAACTGTCCCATCTTATCCTGTGTGTTTTCGAATTTGTAAAATTTCACATGTTGTGCGGATCGCTAAATAACTCCTCGTGTGTTTTATTATATTTTATTAAATTGTTGTCAATTAATAAAGGAATGATAGTACTAATTCGTGGTATTACGCAAAAACCGTCATCTATTTTAATTTTGGAAATATTTGGCAATATGTGCTTAAGTGTCCCATCGTCCCCCATTGTACTATATTGTGTCCTACAAAAGCATATGAACTCGTAACAACAGTAAATTGGTAATAATAAAACAGATATTGCTAAACGAATTTTCGCTCATGCCACGCTACGATACTGGATTGAGGATTTAAACTAGCAAACTACAAATTTTTCCCCAAAGGTAGTTTGTAAACGCCAGGGGCGAATTTATTTTGGGATTGTAAAGCGTTTTAAGCCTAGTAAGCAATTGGCCTACCCTAGAATAGTAAAGCGTGTTTAAAAAATTGTTTTTAATTAACATTTTTTTACAAACCAGAGTTCTAAAGCTTTGCGACTTGATATCTCTCTCTCAAAAGTTGTGAGTACAAATGGGGAATAAAAAGAATAAACAAAGCAACTGTGATGTCACAGATACTCCACCCTTACATAATATTTATAGCCGTCTTTAAGAATCTTAACCTTTACAGGCAACGGGAAAAGCAATTAGATTTGAGTATCGACTAAAAAGGTCCACAGGATAAAAAAGTTTGGATGCATTGACGTCAAAAACTATAAGTCACTACCAATTTAAATAGAAAAGAAGTGAACTGTCGATTCAGCTCAATAATGACTAACTGTACATCAATTATAAAATTTGACTTCAGTTCCTTCTTAAGTTATGCATATGAACCTGCCATACTTTCAATACAGCTTCTTATTCTTACATATAATCTCAGCCTTACTAAACACAGATATATCTTTTGTATTATAATTTTTAAACATACTTTTTACGAACAAACATGGCTAGCTTCAGTTGATAATTACCAACAGAAAATAGAACACACAGGTTTTGCGAAATAGGCATTGTAAAACTGTCGTCGAAAAAGGTGTGATAGACCACTTACCTCTATACATATGCCTGGAGGACATGCGTATCTAAAATACCGTTGGTCGTCGAAGGCAAAGGATTGTTTTAAAACGATTGCATCATTCTACACAGGAAGATTTGTAAACTTGTGTGTTATAGTAGGGAGGGGTAAGATGCACTTTAGGCACATATTGCCAAGTACTTCAAAAATAAAAGGTGAATTAGTATTATCATTCCTTTGACAACAATTCAAAAATCGTCGAAAACTTGAGAATAACTATTCATAAAGTTTACATTTTTTCTACAAATTGAATATTGCTATTCACTGTTTTCCGCACAAGCCCTTTCCCATTAATCTCCAATTGCAAATGACTAAATTTTTAATATATTTTTCATATGTTATCTTTTTATTATATCAGTATTTTGTATTTGAATAACTCTGAGGTATAAATTATTAAATTAAAAGCAATCCTTTCAAAGTTTGGCAATAAAAAAACCTACAAAACTATAATGTGGGAAAAGATGGGATACCAAATTAAAAGACATTTACAAAACTGAAACTAGTTTTAGGAAACAAAATCAAACTGTACGAAATATTTAAGTTTCTGTATTGAATCTATGAAACTACTTTAACCGTTCACACTCGCTAACTACACAACTTCATCGGCTTTACTATGATTTAGCAATCAATCAAAATTAGCACCTTACTATTTCTCACTTTATTATTAATATCACAGAAATAAAAAAGAATAGAACGCGCATCTGTAATGTCGGCAAAGAAGAGACGTGATATATTTTTTCTCTTTCGCGGGTCGTTCCCGTTTACTATTGCGGTCAATGGAATCGACGGCGTTTTATGTGGTTTTTCGTCGTTTTTTTGACCTAATTTAAAGTCATAGGGTAAAACAACTATTTTCTAATATATATATATTTCTAACGAACCGTTTGTTTGAAGGTTTTTAATTAAATTACTAAATAATTATAGTACAATGGGAGAAGATGGGACACTTCAGCACATATTGCTGAATATTTCCAAAATCAAAATAGATGACGGTTTTTAGGTAATACCACAAATTAGTACTATCATTTCTTTATTAATTGACACCAATTTAATAAAATATAACAAAACACACGAAAAGTTATTTAACGATCCGCACAACAGGTGAAATTTTACAAATTCGAAAACACGCAGGATAAGATGGGACAGTTTAAAACCATTGTTAACTTTGATTATTAAGTGTATTTATAAATAGGAATATACGTAAATAACACGAAATAATACTGTACGCTTTGAAAATTAAGTGTAAACGGTCTTTTTCTTGCCCTAATGCTATAGTTTTTAACATGTTACCTATATATATTGAATTATTGCATAACAATTGGTATTGTTTGAACAACAATGGGTAATGTTCGAATATAAATGAATAAATCCTACAAGTGTATAGGTAATAACAGAAAATTGATTATAATTTATAACTATTAATAATTTTGTTTATTTTTGCTACGAGTTGAGTATTACTACTCTGTTTTTGGCACAAGCCAATTCTTATAAATTATCACCAAGTGCAAATAACCAAATTTCGAATATATTTTCAAAATATTATCTTTTTATTATATCAGTATCTTATAGTTAAATATCCCCTGAGGTATAAATTACTAAATTAAAAGCAAATTCATTAAAAATTTGGCAACAAAAACATACATAACTACAATGTGAGGGAAGATGGGACCCTAAATTGAAATATATTTACATTAGCAGTATTCTGCAACTTGTAGTTAACCCACCGAGTTTACCAGGCTGTGCTAGTTTCTTTGCCATGTAAACTTTATATATATAACGTTAAACCGATTTTTTTGTTTTTATCTCAAATCAAAGTCATATTGACCCCTGCCTATTTTCTTCATGCTTATATTTCAGTGTTTTTTTTACAAAACTAAAACTAGTGTTAGGAGACAAAATCAAGCTGTACGAAATATTCAAGGTTGTTTTATGAAGCTATGAAACTAGTTTAATCGTTCGCACACGCTAACTAAAAAAATTCATTTGCATTGCTTTACTATGATTTACCGAGCATTAAAAAATAGCACCTTACTATTTCGCATTTTTTACCTGTTCAAAGTATAGTGTTTCTATTTTACATATTTTTTTAATATTTAAAAACAGTAATCAGCTTTGACGGTCGTTTTATAAAGTCGTGATAATACTGTCGAATAATTGTGTAACGTTATTTTTTCTGATTATCATTAAATGAGAGTTCGTAAAAAGAAAACTTAAAAAAAGACTCGTTTGACAAAGTGTCCCACCTTCCCCCACCCTACTATATTACTAATATATTTCCGGAATTTTTTTCAGCAGGTGTCGTAATATATTCGTTCCGATTGATATATTTGTACCGGGCGCTACTGCACATGCACCGAGACGCCACGATGGGACACTTTGTCAAACGAGACTTTTTTAATTTTTTTCTTTTTACGGACCCCCATTTATTGATAATCAGGAAAATAAGGTTACAGAATTATTCGAGAGTATTATCACGACTTTATAAATCGTCCGTCATGGCTGATTACTGTTTTTAAATATTAAAAAAATATGTACAATAGAAAGAGTATACTTTGAACAGGTAAAAAAATTGCGAAATAGTAAGGTGCTATTTTTTGATGCTCGCTAAATCATAGTAAAGTCAATGATCTTTTTAGTTTGCGTGTGCGAACGATTAAACTAGTTTCATAGCTTCATAAAACAACCTTGAATATTTCGTACAGTTTGAGTTTGTCTCATAAAACTAGTTTTATTTTTGTAAAAAACACTGAGGTATAAGCATGAAGAAAATAGGCAGGGGTCGATATGACTTTAATTCGAGATAAAAACAACAAAAAATATCGGTTTAACGTTATATATATGAAGTTAACATAGCAAAGAAAACTTGCACAGCCTGTTTAACTCGGTAGGTTAACTACAAGTTGCAGAATACTGCTAATGTAAATATATTTTAATTTAGAGTCCCATCTTCCCTCACATTGGAGTTTTGTATGTTTTCATTGCCAAACTTTGAAAGATTTACTTTTAATTTAGTAATTTATACCTCCGGGGGTTTTCAACTACAAGATACTGATATAATAAAATGATAATATTTTGAAAATATATTCGAAATTTGGTCATTTGCATTTGGTGATAATTTATAAGAAGTGGCTTGTGCCAAAAACAAAGTAGTAATACCCAATTTGTAGCAAAAATAAAAACTTTATCAATAGTTATTATCAATTTTCTGTTATTACAAGTTCATATACATTTGTAGGATACAATATTTATTCAATGATGTTCGAACATTACCCATCGTTGTTCAAACAATACCAATTGTTATGCAATAATAATATGTATAGGTAACATGTAAAAACTATAGCAGTAGGGCAAGAAAAAGATTGTTTAGACTTAATTTTCAAAGCCTACACTATTATTTCGTGTTATCCCTATTGTACTATCTATACCTTCTACGCGTGCTGCTGCCATAAAACTTGGAAACTGCTCTAACTAGCCCAGCCGTACCGATTTTAAAATATTTTAAATCATAAAATATATTTATAATTTTTAGACTAAACTTTTAGATTTAAAACCTCATGATAAGCGATTAATTAACGATTGCTTTTCTCATGTACTTTAACATAGCGGAAACGCTGTCTGGAAATTTGGGTTACATGTTAAAAAATTAGAAAAATGGGGGAAGAAAAAGGCATTCAAACTGGATTTACTCCGTAACTACACATGTGTTTCAATACACCACTTCAAAGTGTTTTCTTAATGAAGGTATAATAATAGTACAAATTTCAAAGACTCCTGTATGAATATGAATAGTTTGACTACAATACTAAAACAGGAGTAGTAACTGAAAGTGATTTAGAGAGCCACTAGTGTTTAAAACAGTAATTGCAAAACACATTGTCAACTTTATAGAACGGATGTGTCTGCTGATTCAATGAGATCGTTCCGAACTTCATTAACCAAAGTTTCTACATCGGCTACCATGCCATCACTACTATACAAATAAAAGTTTGTGAAACAACTAAATAAAATATTTTACCAGTCTACCTGGAATCTTTAAACCTCCTGTTTTTATAAAATATTTCAGCTTCTTCTATGGTTTCCATCAATCCACATCCATTGGTTTCAGGAAGAGTAAGTGAGACTAATCCCGCCATTAATGCTTTAAAAGATCATATTAACACAATTTCTGACCTGAACATGATACAATACTAACCTAATCCAGCAAATACAACATCAGGCAGCCATGTCAGGTAATGTTGCAAAGATATCACAAAAGGTGCAAGAATTCCTCCAATGCGAGAACAACTTGAAGCAATTCCAACACCATTTCCCCTGTATTTGTAATCAAATTATAAAAACTAAAACCTTGCACATGGTGTACTGTCCTGCAGTGAAGATTGTGTATAGATGATAAAAACATACCTATCAAGAATATATGTTGAAGTATCCAAGTTTCATTAAAAGTAATAATCATATCATATTATTATTATTATATTGCAATGCTCCATCAAATGTTTTAACTAAGTTACATCATTGGTAGCTTGACATTTAAATTGATTACCTTATAACAGTTGGAAAGACTTCAGCAATAAACGGATACATCACTTCAGTAGCACCTGTTATTCCAAACCTTCCAGCAAAAGCAAAAGCTAGGCTCAAAGTTTCAAGACCTGATTGGTTGTTAATTTCTAATCACATATTAACATTAAAGTACAAATATATTACCACTATTTGCCTTTTTGTATTGGTTGATAACAACGCTTAAAAGCAAGCACGAACTTCCGATGATTAGCAAACTACAAATCAACTTCCTCCTTCCAATCCTATTCATCAAGAACATGCAAAGGATCATGGAAGACATTCCTGCAACCCCACCTAAAAATACAATTAAAGAAAAAGAAGTCGCAAATATAATTCTGTGTAGGAAAGTAAAAAACCTGGCCCACACTGTGGCTCAAGCACTTGCATCGTAACCAAGTGGTGTGGGGTTTGATACTTGATGGTGAATCCATTACTGTGCTACTGAGTGACATATGTGCACTAAAGCAAGACAGTTATTGTTCTAACTGGGTAGTCACTAATCGATTGACTAAACTGTATGCCAGACCAAAAAAAATTACAGCAGAAGGCATGCCGGGAGTTGGAAGATAAGCCCGGGACAGAGTCACCCGAGTGATCCCACTGTTTTGCAAGAACGATCCACAGCAACCTTTTGGCAAATCCAATCTCATTCTCAGGCCGTCAACAAGGCCCCCTTCCCACATAGAAAGAACAGTAAAAAATAAACTAAGTAAATACCTAAAACGTTGTTCACAAAAACATCTCCAGCTAAAGCCCCAGTATTCAATACTAAACCATAAAATAGCGCAGTAGTTGAGAACCTACAAAGTATGTTATTGTTATGTATACAGAATTACCATAATCACCTAAAACAATCACCATACAAACATTGCCTTTGTTGCTACTAATCTAATACCAGGTGTTTTGAACAAATCCAGAGAAGAATATTTTTTTGGAATAGTTATATTCTTGTCTGCATTTTTTGTAGCTCTATCCCAGTCCTCTTGAGTCAAAACCACCCCATTCCACTTTGCCATATTCTTTGTTGTCTATTGAAGAATAAGTATTACTTTGGCAACTTTGGCATTCTACTTACAACCTTAATGGCCTCCTTGTCAATTCCATTGGTGAATTGCCATCTTGGTGACTCTGGAATGATCAAAGCAAATAACATAAAGGGGGATGAAACGGCAGTTGAAGCAAGCTATAAAAGAAATGTAGGCAATCTAACTTTGGTAACATTTAGTTGGTTAATTTATATTACCATGATTTCTCGCCAGTCTCTCCATTCATAAGCTATTGCAGATAAAACCATATACCCAATGGTACAAATCCCTTGGTAAATCACACCAAATATCCCAATCCACTTTTGTGGTAAGATTTCCATAGCTAAACAAAATATTACATTTTGAGTTGTTAAAAAAGTTAAAATAAACTTTTAACTAACAAGTACCATAAACAAAGCTCCCAACATTGGAGCCAGACAGAAATATTGCAGTTGATGTTCTGAATAACATGTACATTTCAACTGAAGTACTTAACGACACGCCTAACATACATCCCAGGACGAAGACAAATGAAGTTATCATCACTGGCTTACGCCCAAAACTACAAAAAATTGCATAAAATTTAACAAATTGTTAAATAAAGATTCGGAACTCTTACCGGTCAGCACTGTTACCAAATACAATTGACCCAACCAGCATTCCAACGTAGAATAAAGATGTTGATAAAGCATTTAGGTAGTTTTGGTCACATACCAGGTCAAACTAAAAATTAGCCTGTATGATTAAAATAGAATTTCCAAGCGTTATTTACCTTATTTTGTGAAAAGATACTGTCACGGCGGTCTTAAAAAGGGCGCGGCCCTGCACCCAAACCCCGTAATATGGCTTCTATTTAAATCGGAAAAAGTCCATATGAAAATACACTCTGACTCTTGACTGCTTGAAGTTTATTATACGTTGGTGGGGGACAGTACTGACGAGTGACTGGTACTAAAGAGGTTTTCAAATTGTGACTATAGTAGGGCCAACGGGTACGGAAAACAACAAAACAAATAATATTTACACACTTGTCACCTTATTCAAATAGAATCAGTGGTTAGGAACATAAAGTAATAAATATTCTAATACAGCAGACACTAATACAGTAGACACGCACTGACATCTAACTATAATTTAAAAAATGGCCGACACAGGTAAAGTGAAGAAATGCGTAACAATGCCGCAAATTGTCTATGTTCTAAAATGTCACGTGCTGGCCCGGGATTGGTCATGACGTAAGTTGTAGGATTCTACAGATACATTTTTAACTATAAAAAATAATTACAGAAAAGTTAGTATAAAGATATATATATAAAGTATTGTTTAATAAACACCAATTTCATAGCCCCAATAAATGATTTCTATCTGGCTACATGTAGATAGTAATATTTAGATGCCTTCTTTAGATGGCCTTCATCATGATAAAGCAGTTTAAAATTTGAAACAACATGTATGGAGCAAAGCGTGGGAAGATGGGAAATGGGACCCTTTTTCATTCTATTTTCTCGTTTCGCTTGGCGGTAAACAAACAACAATCAAACAATTATAAAATAAATTCTCATAACTCACATAAACCCATGGTGACGAGTAATGCGAATATGCAATTTGAAACAGTTTTATACCATCCATGACAATAAAATGTTTAAAAAGGGCATCATAACATTTGAAAGTTTTTAGTTAACTTGGTTTGAAAACCATGATAAAGAATATGGTTCGTATTTCGCCAAAAATCAATGCTTTCTCGCCACTCTGTCAAATACAAGCGCCTTTATTTGATCTCCAAGTTGCTCTTGCAAAGTTACCGGTTAAAAACCTTTTTTTTCTGATTAGAAAAAAATCAAAATACAGTCTTGTAGCAAGTTTTTCAAAAACAAACGTCAAATTAATTGTTTTTATGAAAGCAGAAATACCTTTGTCGGTAGAGGACAATATGTGAGAATAGGTCAAAAATGAAAAAAATGTTAAAATTCTTTTCCTAAATAGTTTAATTGTTTAATAAACATTCAGGACACTGGCGTAGAGTACAGGCGTGCGGGAGTGCGACAAATTCCTGCCAATTTAGGAATTCACTACTCCTGTTTAATGTACAAATACCGCACGCGCATATAATGTCTGACGATGACAATCGACAGATTAATTCGTAAAGAAATGTGTTAAAATTTGACTTATATTAGCGCAATCGTGAATATTACAACATAACATCGTATTATTTGTAAATATGCAGCAAATCACGCCCATTTTACACCTCTCTGATTGACCAATCAGAAACAAAGGAATCGTGGATTAACTAGCATTATAACCTGTAAAAGCTCTCCTGATATAAATACGGCCCAGTTTCATGTACCATACTTCTCAAACTGTGTTCGGTCAGCATACAAATTATTAACAAAAGCTAGTTAAAAAATCTGTAAAACTAATCGGCAATCACCAACCGCAGTTTATGGCAACCAAGGCAACCAACTTCCTCTTTTGAAATTAACAGGAATTTTCGGTTTAAGAATGCCTGTGTTTTGTAAGTAATCCCAGAACATACACATGTTAAAATCATGGTTTATATTGCTTACGTAACACGCCTTTGTCACAATTCCTATTATTGCACAATCAAATACCGTAAGTGTATTACGAAATAGCTAGTTATGTTACGTCACAATTGCGAATGTTTCTTGCCCGCATAAATGCCGGATTTATGATAAAATAAAGCTGTTTGTTTTGTCAGAACTGCAGGAATAGGTAACTTACGTTAACATTATACGATTTGTTACGCAGCCGACGGAGTAAATATTAAATTCCAGATTACTAAAATATTAAGCGGTATTACACTTGCAAATTAAACCACGTTACATTGCGATAAGTGTTCCTGTCGCGTAGAAGGTCCAACTATTGCCTTAAGATACATCCAAATTAAATTGTGTCTTTGCGTGTTCACTGCACTCCCACGCAATTGCAAAACTCTACGCCAATGATTCAGGATGTTTGGATATAATGGGCTAAAGGTTTCCCGTCTTTCCCCACCCTACAATAAATAATATAAATGCGCTGCGATGATGATAAATCATATACTGACCTAACAAATTAATTTTGTACCTCATTCTTCCTGTTTTAAATTTTATTGCATTTTAATTACCTCTGTTATGACCGTTTCTGTGAAGATAGTCCTGTCATATTGATATCCATGATCACATGATATTGCTGGATATGTTTGATTGACACATGCCAAATCTACATTACATTTGCTCAAATTGAAACCATATCTATATAAAAAAACACACTTAGAATTTAGAGCACGACCGATTATCGATTTGCTGATATATCGGATACATTTTTGTTGATTTACCGATTATCGGCAAGAGCTTAAAATGGCCGATGTTATCAGCGCTAAGTAACCAGCCGACCAGCGCCCAGCAATGTGTGTAAATAAAAATTAATGCACAGCGCTAATTTTTTTTTAAAAATCTTGGTAAGGTCCTTATCAAGCAGTCAGACACGTATTATATTGGTACCATTTTTTATCCTTGTGTGCTTACAATTTACCGCACTTTTCAACTTTGTGTATGATTATTATTTGATATGACTTACAATTTGTACAACCCATTAGTGGTCACTGGGTTGGAGCAATGTACGTTAAGTGTCTTGCCCAAGGACTAGGGCTGTGAATTTTCCCATTTTTTGTTTAACCGTTAACCGTTCAGTTTTAACTGGTTAACCAGTTAACCCATACAAGTGTAATCCTAATAAAAGCGTCTTGTTTATTGTTTTTCATTCGCGAATTTAAAGGCAACTTTACGATGTACGTATGGACTATGCTTGCAACATACGCGCAAATGTCCTAAGGTCAAAGTAATGCTTTCTTATTCGTATTCAAACCTGTTTTAAAATACCTGCCAGCTAAATAATCAACGTGTGAATGCCTGCTTTTCGTAATAAACATACTGCTTGGCTGAGGGAAACATTTAAGTTGTGTATTACGCCAATATTAATGTTTCAAAACTAGTTAGCCTGCGGTATTAACAATCAAGATTTACTTATTCGCCGCTGTAGGGCACGATCAAAGCAACAGCGTCCCTGCGCACTCTGTCTTATCGCAAAGAACCAATCAACAAACGTGAACACGTTTCTTTGGTGTAAATAAGACAGATATTGATATACGTGTATGCCCTATGACGTCATAGTTTGGTTAACGTCTTGAACTTTCCGTTAGCGGTTAATCGAATAGGTTCGGTTAAATTTTCCACAGCCCTACCAAGGACACATACGCCGATCAGTGTTAGTATCGCCAACGAGCATCGAACCGGGGACACTTTGGTTTCAATGCAGACAATTTAACAACTGCACCGAACTATGCACATCACTTACTTGTTAATAAATGTTAACATATAGCGCCGAGCCTTATGCTTTCGCCATAATGTTGCACGCGAGAGTCCAAGCTTGGCCGGGAAGATATTTACTTCGTGACAAAGCGTTCCGTCATTTTAGCTAGTCGCTGTGTTTTCGCAGCGTAACCGATGCGCCGGACAGAAGAAAGTTGATTTTATTATTAATAGGATTTCTTTCTATTACAAAAATACAAGCGTTTTCGACGATCCGGACGGTGACATTATCAGTGATAAAGGGGTATTTCTACAATTCTGATCTGATAAAAAACTACTGCAACAGTTATAAATAATTTTTAATTAAATATTTTTTGTATGAATTTTACATTTTGCAACACTGGGAATTACGAAACCAGACGTCTCTTTAACCGCAAACCACGTGTTCTGTATTATTTTGATTAGCGACGCTTTTCGACTGAATAGGAATGTATTCTCGTACGGCTTTCTCCTTGATGACGTCATAGGTGCTCGGGCTCGTGCCGAGCTTTTCGTTGAAGCTTGGCGCTCGGCGAACCCAAGCTTTTACGACCTCAGCACATCCCTACATATTTGTATACCTAATTCACTCGTTCTTAACAATCTAACGCACTGGTTCTAAAAAATTTTTGTATGCTTTACCCTTTTAACAAAGATGCTTATCTCATTTACCCCCAACATGTAATATGGCGCTCATTTATTAAAAATCAAAACAACTAATTATTAAAAAGGGTCAAAGCGTCTTATCACGCATCCGCCACATGTCGTGTTTATCAGGGCATGTAACATAGAAGTCACTTATGCGTCTTTTTGAGCGTCAACATTAGGGATGTGCTGAAGTTGTAAAAGCTCGGGTTCGCCGAGCGCCGAGCTTTAACGAAAAGCTCGGCACGAGCCCGAGCATCTATGACGTCATTAAGGAAAAGGGTACGAGAATGTGTTCCTATTCAGTCGTAAAGAGTCGCTAATCAAAATAATACAAGGCACGTGGTTTGCGGTTAAAAAGACGTCTCGTTTCGTAATTTCCAGTATTGCAAATTGTAAAATTCACATAAAAAATACTTAATTAAAAACTATTTATAACTGATGCAACCAGCGCGTTCAAAAAGGGTATGTCATGCACAGTGGCGCAACCAGCGTGTTCAAAAGGGGACTGTCATATTTACGTGATTACGTCCAGTCAACGTTTATCTCTGACGCGATAAAATACCCTTCTTATTGGTTGTGCAGACGAATGTACATTCTACTTTACGCGGTAAATTAACTACTAGATCTACATTGGTAAAAAGACGTATCTAAATTAGTAAAAACAAATGAAACATTGGTGACAGTTTTACGCATGTCCATCGTAGATAATTTAACAAATATTTTCGTCAGAATACCTTTGATAATCCATTACGATTGTTACATCATAAACGAGATTGTTGATAAACAATCGTGTTTTATTCTCTCCCCTAGATCAGTAGTTCTGTGGTTTCATCAAGTTCACACCAACCGATCGCAAATGATCTTTAAGTGATTGTTATAATTATAAGCATTAGTTTATTTCACATACATTACGTTGAGCGTGACATTTCATGCTATCTATATTCCCCATTATAGTGGTTTCCAACTTTTTTAAACCTAGGCGTTGCTTCATGCGCGTACAAAGTATTTTTCCAAGCCTATCTTTACTTCTTGGCATAGTAAAAAGGGCTAATATCCAACCTGTTTTCAAGCACTTGCAGGCTAAATAATCTAGGGGGACAATCGCTATTATGACGCCAATAATCAACGTGTGAATTGCTATTATGTCGTAATCAGTTGTCAGGTCAAACAATCGCTATTATGATGCAATGAATCCACGTGTGGATCCCTACTATTTCGTAATAATTATGCTGCTTGGCTGAGGAAAACATCGTAAATATACAGCATTGCTACTTCTGGAATATGTTTAGGTTGTTTATTCCACCGTGTTACCTTGTTTAATAGGCAAATTACATATATTTTATCCGCAACTTTGAAAAAGCTGTGTCAAGTTTGTGTTGCGAGGTGAAGTGCTAATATAAGAGTGAGGAGCGACGCTATTAGTAAATTGGAACCAGCAGAGATTGTAATATAATATTTCAAAGTCGAGATTGGATGGAAGCCAAAAAATATCGTTTGTTGGCACCGCACGAGAACCAGAGTTTCATTACGTCACTTTTCACAAGAATAAATTCACATCGATTGCTTCGCTTGTTAGGTGTGGAATGTATGCTACCGTATGCGTCTTCCTTTATTTGCTACGCCGACGCAGAGCGTAAAAATTTGACGCTCATACACGATGTTTCGATCTCGTGGTTGGTTGGCCAGTGGGCACATTCCTCTCGATTGTTATATCATGAAACGTCATAATTAATAGTTACGTTGCAATAGGACAAGTGACGTAACAATTGAACGAAAAATTGTTTCAATTCCAAGCGAATGAATGTAATATTGAATGCAACGCGTGTGTGTGCGTCTTAGCACTTTCTGGCTGCGTGCGTGTCTGCGGAAAAGAGGGCTGTCATGACAGCAAAACAGCCCCCCCTGGTTGCGCCCCTGGTCATGCAGATATTTACGTCCAGTCAACGTTATCTCGGACGCGATACAAACGCTTTAGATATTTGTCTTGCACACTATAATATCTATTCTACTTTATGCGGTTAATTTAGACTAATATTACATTGTTTACATTAAATTAGAAGCGTTTTTTTAATAAATAAAACATTGGTGTAACTTTTACGCATGTCCATCGTGGATAATGTAACGATTATTTACGTCAGAATAACTTTGATAAACCATTACAATTGTTACATTAAGATTGTTATAAAACAATCGTGTTTTGTTCGCTTCCATACGATCTGTAGTTTTTGTATAATTTTTGTTTCTGATGATTAGTTTAAAAAATGCAGGTAAATCGCGATTGAGTGAATTTTAATTGCTGCAAACATAATAGCAAAGAGCGACGCTATCAGTAAATTGGAACCAACAGAGATTGTAATCAACGGCGGACACTGGGGGGTGCGAGCGGGTGCGTAAGCACCCCTAATAAAATAAACAATAGAAGTGCTAACTCGCGCGCTAAAAATCTCTCCCGAGCGGGTTTGTCTAGAGGACGTGCACACTTAAAATATTGCAGTTACGAACAGTAATTCAAATAGAAAAGCTGACGTTAATTAAAAATAATCCGTCATGCGCAGCAGGGCTTCATGGTCGTGTTTCTATTCTATTCTATTCTATGTGGGTGAGGTCCCGCGGCGTGGCACGCCATGGGTTCTAGGATTTAGGCCATAATTGACCCATTACCCTAACACCCGGGGTGCTACTGCATGGACCTTCCCAGTTTAAGGAGCCTGGCGCTTCCCCGAAGGTAGGCGACAAGGGCTTTAATGGTAATGGATGGGAGATCTTCCCTTGACAGCTCGGTCAAGTTTAGATGCTCCCGTCTTGCGTTCGCATATGCTGGACATATGCCAACATAATGAAAGGATGTCTCATCTTCCTCGCCACAGACAGGGCAGATGGGACTCTCACTTTTTTTAAGTTTATGCAGATGACTGGCAAACATGCCATGCCCTGTTATCACTTGAAGAATGGAACGTAACGTTTGCCTTAGCAGCTTCAGGAGTTGTTCGGAAAAACACCTGCTAATGTTTCTCCTATACTCCTTCGTCTGCCTGCAGCCGTCATGTTTTGTCCATTCTTCTTGGTGTTTGGCTAGAACCCAAAGCGCCAGATCCGATTTACATCGGCTAGTGGGGATAGGTAAACCTGGCTCTGGGCCATAGAATATGTTACTGGAACCATCACGAGCTAGCTTGTCAGCAAGCTCGTTCCCCAAATGGTCTGAATGACCAGGTATCCAGTGTAGTCGTACGTGATTTCCAGTTGCCAGTTGTTGTAAGGCATGCCAAGTATTACGTACGAGTAGGCTGTTGATTCTAAGGTTCGACAGGGCCTTAATCCCAGCCTGGCTGTCGCTATAAATGTCGACAGATTTACTATCAGTACCATCATACAGCAGTTCCTTGGCAACCATGTTAATTGCTAGGATCTCTGTTTGGAAAACTGAAGGGTATGATCCGAGGCTTACTGAAACATGGTCGTGTTTACCGAGGATAACCAATTTCCATTAGAAAACGGGAAATTCCCGTATGCGATTGGTATAAAAATACACGCGTTGACGCGAGGGCGAAAAATATTAAAATTGAAGAAAGAGAAGCAACTAACATAATTTAAGCGAGCTTACTTTATCTTTAATTAATTTTCGTTCGTTTTGCTCTGAAAAGTAACGAATTGCACGAGATGAGTGTAGCGGCAATCGTGCTTTGATCGGGGCAGAACGTTGGTGACCAGCGGTCCACGATTAGCACCGAGCGAGAAATCGTCGGCTTAAAGCCAAAAACGCTGTTCTTTGGAACATAGGAGAAAAGATAGTAATACTAAGTGAGCGGCAATGTAGCTTGCTTATTAATTGCCACAAAAACTTCTGTTATTACCAATTATTACTAATATAGTTTTCTATATTATTTCTGCATCTTGCCACACTGGAATTCATGAAACGCGTCTTCTCTTTATCATGCAGCGTTTGAACGTAAGCCACGTGTTCTGTATGATTTTGATTAGCGGTGCTTTTTGACTTAACATGAGCGTATTCTCGTACGCCTTTCTCCTTGAAAACGTCATTAGCACTCTGCTCGGCGCTCGTGCTAAAAATATCTTTTTCACACGCTTTGTCTGGATTTAGTAGAGACCGAACAATATAATTTTTTTTCTATTAAAGCTGATAATTGTCACTATAACGAAACATATGAAAAAATCAGTATTAATCAAAATTAATAACTGTATTCACAATATTGCAAGTTATAATAAAGAAAAGAAATGGTTGTTCTGCACGCTCTCAGTAGGTAACGTTATATGTGTTGCTTTCTTAAACAACTTTGAAGTGACGACCAACGTGAATACTAAACGTAAACTACGAGAGTCGACATTCATACATCTAAACTACGACCCACGTGGACGTTAAACTACGACGCAGGTAAAGGCTAAACTACAGCCCACGTTTGAAGGCTAAACAAGACGCACGGGAAGGCTAAACTATGACAATTGTAAAGGTCAAGTAGGACGTACGTCGCTTCTCACAAACTATTTTATATATCAGTGTATTATCTGCGCATTTTTACCGATACCGATTATCGGCAAAACATAAATTTCGGCCGACCTCTAGTGGCAAAACATAAATTTCGGCCGACCGAGTGTCCGCCATTGATTGTAATATAATATTACAAAGTATCGTCCCGGTGGAGCTTGGACAGAAGCAAAAAAACGTCTTTTGTTGGCACCGCACGAGAACCAGAGTTTTATTACGTCATTTTTAACCAGAATAAATTCACAACGATTGCTTCGCTTGTTACGTGTGGAATCTATGCTACCGCACGCGTCTCCCTTTATTTCCTACTGTGGCGCAGAGCGTAAAATTGTGACGCTCATACACGATGTTTCGATCTCGTGGTTGGTTGGGCATTAGGCACATTCTTCCCGATTGTAATATTATGAAACGTCATAATTAATAGGTATGTTGTAATAGGACAAGTAACATAACAATTGAATGTAAAAATGTTCCAATTCCTAGGGAAAGAATGTAATATTTATACCCATTATAAAGATACGGAAATTCCATTATAAAGATACGGAAACATTGGGCGCTCGTGTAATTCGACACCGGCAAATTCGCTGAAGTTGCGATTCGTTACTTGCGAGAGAGCAAATTCACAACGAAGTTAATGAATGAAAAACAATTAAAGAGAAAGCGACGCTGACTAGTCTCTTCAACTTTTAGTAGCTTTACTTTTTTCATTTTAAATATGTTTCTCTCTCGCGTGCAACATTATAGCAATAGCATAAGGCTCGGCGGTCGGCTCAGATTTCAGCCGAGCGCCGAACTTCAAAAAAGGAGACGCTCGGGCACGAGCTTTTGAGTTCGGGCTCGGCTCGGCAGATCCCTAGTCAACATAACATATTCATATTTGTGGCATACCTTATACAATTGTCGTACTCGTCTGTTACTACATCATAAGGTATTGTATAGTTTAGAATATCTGATTCTGTCAAGTTTGGGTACAAAGCTGAATCATCCAAAGGTGGGACATTACACCTGTCATATATTAGAGTTGTTGTAAAAAATCAGTTTAATGAATAATATTTTAAAGTACCATATGATCATAAATTTAAAATGAATTGTAAAGAAGAAATAATAATAAATTGCCTTTTCGGTGGTGAATATGCAATAAACACTGTTGCCACTGCATTTAATCCTTTAGAAATGTTGTAATAAGCAACCATGAAAAAGAGAACATACTGGGATTTTCCAATTCCATCAAACTTTTCCAAAATAAGATTAAAATGAATCATACTTACAGCTATTTTGCAAAGGGCTAAAGGGGCATACCTACGTAAAATTAGATTTTGTGTATTAATAGAAAATGAAATGCTCAAAATGTGAAGGTACCATCAGAGTTTCAAAATACGGAACAACTTTAAAAAAATGCAACGCCGTGTCGCGAAAATCTGGGGGTAACACTAAAGGAGGAAAACAAGGAAAAAATTTCCATCCTAAAAGACCATTAAAATCGGGTCCCTAAAAGAACTACAGATTGCAAACGGTTGCAGATATTTTGGGTATTTCGAACAGAAACGCTACGCGGCTACGTCCAATAGATGTCAAATGAACATACGAGTTTAACAAACCCACTTTCAGTCCGGTACGTCGAATGGTTTTTGAGTTAGCGAAATAACCTAAATATCTGCAACTGTTTGCAACCGCGTGCAACCTGTACGTCATGTAGTTTTAGGTACACCCAAAGTTAGTATAGAGTCTATACTATCAACGGTACACATACACGTACGGACTCTCGCCTTTTTCTAACGATGCAATCTGTTCACCGCGTTACGCTTCGTCAGATATCGGTCACGCTTGGTTAGCGATTGTTATTAGTACTTCTGCACTGTGGAGAAATACGACGCTATCGTGGGGTATCTGTATTACATGCAATATTGCTATGTTGATGCACTCTGGTGGATCAATAAGTTAATGTAATGTTACTGACTTACTCGTAAATGAGTCCGTTATAGTTTTGAACTACTTTATCTTTTGAGAATATAGTTTTTTACCGTTAAAGTTCAATCACCTATTTGCGCATCCTACGTGTTACAGCTTACAGGGAGGGCAAGACTGAATACTTGAACAGTGTTATAAAGTAACTATGTACTCTACAGCTAGTTGTATTATATAATATAAAAAGTTCTATATACTGTCTGCTGAATTATTATAACATGACTTCATGGATGTGCTGTATTCCTGGGTGCCCAAGTGAAAAACCTTCAATGTCACTGTACAAGGTACCCAATAAAAAGTTTTGCAGCAGGGAAAAACATATTTGGGCCGATAAACTTGAACGAATTGTTAGAGGATGTCGAGATGATAAAAAAAGCTTAATCAATTATACCAATCAGACTTGGTCAAAATTTGTGGTATTCATTTTGACGAACAAGACTTTATACTTGCACGTAAGTTTTGCATTTTATTTCAAATTTTACCTTAAACCTTTTTATGCTGTTTTGTATATTTTAAACTGTAGTATATTTTCTGCTTGTCAGGTGGAGTAAAAACGCTTAAAGTTGGTGCGATTCCTAAAAAGCTTATGGCAAAAGAATCAGTTTTAACAAAAGAAGAACACAGGAGAAAAAGAACATATTCTGAAGTTGAGAGTTCACCAGTGCCAGTTTATAAAGATCTAGCAGCTTTTATGAAAGCATGTACAAAATATTTTCATTTGAAAGAAGATTGGTCTACAAAGTTTATGGAAGGGAATGGCATATTATGTCTCACAAAGCATTCTGAGTTTTACCAGCCAGAGCATGAGCTATTTATCAACAGCCAATTTGAAGTTGACTATTATTATTATGGTTGGCAGGGCAAGATTAATTTTTATGTTCAGTGTTTTACAGTTGCTGTTTTTATTGCAAATGTAACAAAAATGAAGATATGTGCTGGATTAGACATTGAATATTCAAAATATTTTAATGAAGTTGTTCTACATTCAGTGAAGTGTAAACCAACACCATTTGGTGAACACTCTCAAGAGAAGGTTTTAGCAAAAAGGTATAGTTTCAGTTTAGTAAGGATCTTTCAGGGATGTTTTATGCCTTTATCAAATATTACAACACAACAAAAAATTGCAATGTGTACCGTTGATACTATAGACCAAGTTAGGAAACGTATTGTAAAACAACAAGCTTTGTTATGCATTGTCTCCGAGTCTATGACGTCATAGTCGCCGCCTATACGGAGCCCACTACATAGCATTTTATCGTTGCTGGGTGCTGTTTTTGAGCACGGTAGTGGTCATATAGATCCTTTTTCGTCGAACAGTTGTTCTTGGCTTTGTTGTTGTTGTTGTTGTTGCTGATAGGGCGATTTTTTTCCGCACTTATCCTAATTCTCAATTCTAGCATTTTTTTTAATCTCTTTATTAAAATCAAACCGTAATATATATTTATAATTTTTAGACTAAATTTTCAGATTTAAAACCGCACAATTAGCGTGTGTGCACCGAAGCGTAGACGAGTGCTTTTTTCTTATCGTTATCTTCGGTATAAACACTGCGTCTCTCGTTTCTTCGCTCTTTTATTGAGCACGTTAGTATTGTAACGTATTCTTTGTAGTGTAACGTATTCTTTGTTGTAACGTATATTCGTTGTTGTAACGTATTCTTTGTTGTGTCTGTGTGCGCTTTAAGTTCCATCTAGCGGACATCCGGGTTCTGCATAGTCTGGAATCTGAATAACCTTAGTTTTCTCGGTCATTTTATTTTGGACACGCTAGTGAGCGGTCCGTTGTAAACCGCAGCCTAGAATACCGAGATAATAAAAGCTCTGATTGTGACAAGTTTGTTACAGTATATAGATCCTTTTCGTCGAACAGTTGTTGTTGTTGTTGTTTTTTTGGACGACTTTTTTCCGCACTTACCTCAATTTTCAATTCTAGCATTTATTCTTCATTCTCTGATTAAAATCAAATCATAATATATATTTGTAATTTTTCCTCATGCACTTTACATAGCGGAAACACTGTATGGCGGGAAACGACGGCACGCGTGTTGTATCTACACAACGATTCACGACTGAATCAAACTATTAGCATTTAAGTGGGGACGCATTAAATGCACTACTCTTATACCGTATTATCACCAATCGTAATTGAAACATTATTTTTAATTCAACATCATATGAATAATATTAACTTCTAACATTACCTAATTACTGCGTGATTACGGTTTGTTAAAATTCATGAAAACAAACGTTTTTAAGCGACGACAACGTTAACTAGTGTAAGTTTACAATAAACACATGGTGCAGGAGTTGTACAATACGTATTTACACATATTCTTCACCAATCACTCAATCCTCATACGTCATAAGTTTCATTATTTATAATACATGTATAAATACATTCTGCCTACTGCTCCACAGTCACCAGTGGCGACTAGAACCCGTCTTGTTGGTTACTTTAGATTTGTTTTTGATCGAGCCTAGTCGACCGTTGTAGTAAAAGGATTAATTAATATAGCAGGGTGGGGGTAGATGGGACACCTTTTCATTTTGTTTTCTCTTTTTTATTTGGCAGTAAACAAAGAACATTTAATGAATTATAAAACCGTATCTTCACGACTTCCACAGACCGTTGTTAATTGTTTAAAACACGATCAGACTATTTGGATATTATGTGTTAAAGGTGTCCCATCTTCCCCGACTCTACTATCTTATGCTAATTAGCTTAAAACGTGCTCATTCATTAGATCTGTGATCTCTTGTTCGTTTAAATATTGCGATTTTTTTTAAAACCAAGCACTTCTGCGCGTAAAAATGGCTTTCTAGTAATGTTATATCTTATCATAATAATAAACCTCACAAAAATAATCAACTTTTATTGAACACTTAATCGATTAAAGAGTAAAAAAACAGAAAATATCAAGTTTACTAACCAAAAACATAAAAGAACATGTTTAAAATATAAAAACAAAAACGCATAACATTACCATAAACTGGTGTATCTAGCTGCAGTTGTGCATGTAAATTGCCGTGATTTTACTTTTTGGCCCACAAAGGTTGGTCTAAGTTTAAATTGTTAGCCACACATTACAAAAAATGGGATTAAATCAGTTACATTTATTCATTCATTGTTTTCTACACATGGCACACTGATCACTAATATTTAATTCAATTAAGATGTGACGTCACCGTCGTTATTAAACTCGAAAGATTGCTTTCGAATCGGGAAATCGGCATACACGAATCGACGATTTGACCTGTGTGAAATATGGATGAACAAATCGCTCGAGGTGTACGTTGAACAAAAAGGAATTACCAGGGAAAACATTTGGAGTTATTTGAAAGAATGCAAGAAAGAGGTGCGGTTGTAGGCGTGGAGTGCCAAATGCTCTGTATTGTTTTGTAACACAAAATAAGTTTTAAAACATATCAGGGAGTAAACCAGACGATGCACATAAATGCTTTTCTTGAAGAAGACACAAATAATCAAGAATCTTCCACAGCAGGGTATGATATATAAATTATAAAAATGTAATAACTACTGCGCGTATAATATAGCAATGAATATATGTGTTAATATATGTCTACCGATGCACTAGTAATATATAGTAGGGTGATATAACTCTTTATGGATCTTTTAATTAGAATCTATTGAGAACATCATACACTAACGATAACTCGCTAACCGCGCTATTTTGCATGGTCATTGGTTTATGCGCGTATCAACATTGAGTTAGCCTATTTTAGCGTAATATTGTTAAATGTAGTTCATAAAATAAGTTCTGATACTTTATGGTGCTATTACGAACTAAAAAAAATAATACCCGAAAAAGGTTAATCTCTTAAAAGTGAAACTGTACTTCCCAATACTTTTCTTTACTCGCATAATGCGAGTAACAACCACAGAAATAAAAAAGAGTAGAACGCGCAACTTTCCAAAACCGTGATATATTCTTTTTTCTATTCACGTGACCGCCAACTCCGTCCCCATTTCCCTTCGTCTCCATTGTAAAAGATAGGCGCATAATGTTTTTGGAAGGTTTTAGCTGTTTATTTTAAAAACTACCCCAACTATTCAAGTTTGTTAGGCTAGTTTAGTTATTTGGTACGTTAACGCTTACAGTTTACCACTTGTTTAGGAAATTTAATTATTTAAAAAAAATTAATTAAAAATTTCAAACAAACGTTTTTTTAGAAATATATATATATTAGAAAATAGTTTTTTTACACAATAACTTTAAATTAAGTCAAAAAACGAAGAAAAAGTACACAAAACGTCATCGACTCCATTGACTACAATAGTAAACGGGAACGACCCACGAAAGAGAGACAGTGTATCGTGCTCTCTCCTTTGTCGACATTGGAGATGTGCCTTCTATCCTTTTTTATTTCTGTGGTAACAACCAACCTTCTACAGCAGATGACACGCTTATGACGTTATGCGTGTTAACTTTGTTTTTGCGAGTAAATATGCGAGTACTTACGCGCATAAAAGTGACCATGCAAAAAGGGTATATGTTATTGCGTGCAGTTATTTTACCCAAAAGTCTATCAAATTAAGTTATGTTCCGGTTCTCTCTTTTGTTACGTCATCGCCTTTTTTCTCTTGCATTCTCTTTGTTAATTACGTGGCAATTTCAGTTTAGTTTATACTTAAGTGATTTGAATGGACGTTGGTGCTAAACTTCTGTTGTGAACGGAAGTAGTTTATAGCCACAAGTTTTCAGGTATATATCTTTTCGCATAAGTTGTTTATTCGCATATTTACGTGTTTATTTACTATTGTTATTTTTCCTTTTAGTTACCGCAATCCACAAATAATACAATTAAAAGATTTGCGCGTTTGACTGATTGGCTATATCACCAACGAAGAGAAAAATAAAAAGAGACAGTCCAGAAGACCTGCCCATAACAGTAACTGACAATTTCTCAAGCGACGCCGCCGAAAAAGCGTGGGGAACGTCTGCTGAAGCAAGTGTGGAGAACGTCTGCTCCGGGCGGCTTAGGGAAGCGTGGTAATTCCCTTTGGATAGCCTGCACGTCTGAGAGATTCAAGGAATGGAACAGGTTGGTTCCAAAGTTACCGATAGTATGGCCTCTGGTATAAGTGAGAAAATATTTCCTGAGATCCCCAAACTTCACTTTGACGACTCAAACGTGACCGTCAGAAAGAAGAATATCCAAACTTACCAAGTTCCCGAGACATGCAATTTTCAAGAAGTGGAAGAACAATTAAAGGCAAAGATAGAGGGTTTGCAAGAATGTAATGTCATCTTAAATAAAAAGGAAGATGTTCAAAAAGCGGCCAGCGAAGTGTTTGCATTAAAGCGAAAGCTTGACGATATTGTGTCCAACTTGAGCGCTGAGGACCGAGATAGATTCGTAAGCAGAATACGATTCTGCCAAGACGTCACTATGGAAGCCAAGAAGGGTGCAAAGGAAACCATCCAGCAGCTGTGCCAATTGGAATGTACTCCAAGCTCGAGGTCAAGTAAACTCCTGAGTGAAGGCGCCAGAATCTGTACACGCAAGTTTAAAAACGGAACGGTACAAGCACGATGGTGAGGCCGCTGCCTTAAAGGCTAAGCTATCGTACCTAGAAAGAGAGTACGATCTCAAGTTGAAACAATGTACTTTAGAAAAGGGTTTACATCTAAACAAAATTCAACAAGAAATCGCAGAAAGTAGAGCCCGTTCGGTATCGTGTTTAGATGCTGAAAAGACCGAAAACCCGTTTGGAATACACGAAGATGATTTCCGAGAACCCATTATTATCGACGAGACCATGCGTCTCGATTCCCCAGCTTAAAGCACCAGAGAAACTGGCTGATGAAGCTAAAACCGCAGGTTCGTCTCCAATAACTCATGTTATTCCTTCCCGAGTGGACAAGAAGAAGAAAAAGACGTATGTCGCTCAGTCACTGACGTATTGACTGCCAGATATCAAAGTGGACGTGTTTGATGGAACACCGATTAAATTTCCGTCGTGGGAAACGGCCTTCGACGCATTGGTGGAATCAAGGTCGTCGTGCGTTGCACAAAGATTAAATTTGTTACAACAGCATCTGCGGGGAGAGCCGAGAGAACTGGTAGATATTTTGTTTCTTTTACAATCCGAAGAATGTTGCTACGAAGCAAGACGCAAGTTAAAAGAACGTTTTGGCAACGACAGTCTGATTAGTAAGGTGTTCACCGATCGATTATATGCTTGGCCCCGGCTTCAACAGAATGATTCACTGGGTTTGCGCAGATTCTTAGATTTTCTAAATCAGGTGCTGGTGGCAAAGAAGAAAATACACAGTCTTTAAATATTAGACCTTGCTAATGAAAGTGCAAAAATTGTCTCACGATTGCATCTTTTTGCTACATCGCGTTGGAAAGATGTCGTGTTGGATTGGAAGCGCAACAATAATGGTATGTACCCGCCATTTGAAGCATTAGCATCATTTGTGCATTAGCAAGTGGAAAAGGAAAACATTCCTGAACTACAACAAATTGGCGAGTCCAAGATTAGCCAAAGGAGGTCCGGTAATGGCACATCGCCAAGGTTTAGCGCCTATAACACATTCCGCAAAGCGGGATGGAAGGGACACTGTCGCACGCGATTCTGCAATGCAACTGTACTGTTTCTTTTGCAGATTACCACACAGCATACAAGATTGCCAACGTTTTGTTAAAATTTCCCGTCTGGCACGAAGAGATTTCCTCAGGATAAAGGAATTATGCTACTCATGTGGCTCAAGTCAAAGTCACATTGCAAGAAACTGCCGGTATAGACCTGTCTGCAAGATATGTAAAAAGGCGTACATGACCTGTTTACACATTTCCCGGACTGGAAGACGCTGGTTGTAAGTGTACGAACGGCGCTCCAAATATTGCTGAATGCAACGATAATTCGATGATAATGCCGGGGTGGGTAAGGAGCAAACTTAATCCATCACAAGAAGCTTTGTGCTACTATGTATTCTAGACCCTCAATCAAATAATTGTTTTATCTCAGATCAGTTAAAGAAACAGCTTGGAATTGAAAGCGTGAGCACTACAATCAATCTGTGTACTATGGTTGGCCGAAATCATCTAACTTCTAGTCAAGGGGTCCGCCACCTAGAGGTGCTCAGTTTTGACCGTAGTGCCATTGTGGATTTACCTTCTACCTATATACACGATCTGAGATTTCAGCAAGCAAGCACCAGATTCCTCGTCCAGAATACGCTTTAAGATGGAAACACCTTGAAACAATTGCCAGTCACATTAGCCCTTTCCTAACCGACGTGCCAATAAGTATGTTACTTGGAACGAATGTTCCTAAAGCTATACGGCCACGAGACACAGTCGCAGGTAGCGACGATGAGCCATACGCCCAGAAGTCCGTGTTGGGTTGGGGAATGGTTGGTCTTGTCGGTGCTAACTATAAACGTCAACCGTCTCGAATATTTACTCAACGCTGTGACGCCAGCGAGCGCTTAACATCGCGAAACTGTTCGTTTGCTCAACAAAGACAGTCCAAAGAAATTATAAACCCGGAAAGCATGCGTAACTGGATGGAATTGGACTTCCATGAGCGCCAAGATGGACTTACTATTTCAGCGCAAGACAAAAGATTTATCCATATTTTGCAGAACAACACAGTGCAGCTTGAAGACGGCCATTATCAAATGCCACTCCCTCTCAAAGCGGATTATGTGAATCTTCCAAATAACCGAAGGCTCGCCGAAAACAGACTTCTACAGTTGAAACGACGCTCGCAACGGAGTTGCCAATATAAGAAGGACTACAACCAATTTATGAACAACGTCATTACCCATTTCGCTGAGCCAGCTCCAACCACAGGAAAGCAACGTATGGTCAATTATATACCTCATACGGGGATCTATAACCCACACAAACCCGGAAAGATCAGAGTAGTATTCGACTGTTCGGCTGAGTACGCAGGCACATGCTTGAACAACCACTTGTTACAAGGTCCCGACTTACTCAACGGACTGATAGGCAATATGTGTAGATTTAGTAAACATGACGTAGCGATCACAACCGACATCGAAGGAATGTTTCACCAATTCAGAGTCGCGGGACCGAATAGAGACCTACTTCTTTCTTGTGGTGGCAAGACAACGATACGGACAAGCCGATAGTGGAATATCGTATGAAAGTTCATATCTTCGGAGCTGTAAGTTCTCCAGGCTGTGCTAATTTTAGATTGAGAAAGGCGGCCGACGATGGTAAACTAGAATTCGGAAAAGCAGCGGTCAATTTTATACGTAACGATTTTTACGTAAATGATGGTGTCACTTCCGTACCAAATACTGATTTGGCAATGGATTTGGTCGACAAAGGCACGCGCTTGTGCGCACGAGCGGGTTTAAGACTGCACCAATTCTTCGAATGTCCGCCAAGTTCTAATGGAAATAGACGAACAAAACAGAGCGAAATGCCTGCAGGGTATTAAGTTGCAGAGCACGGAACGCTTGCCAAAAAGTACTGGGAGTCGTATGGTGCTTAGAAAACGAGTCATTTTCATTTCGAATTGATTTTAAAGACACTCCTCTGACACGTAGAGGAATTCTTGCAGCGGTGAACTCGATTTATGATCCGTTGGGTTTTGCGGCGCCGGTGACGCTCAAAGCAAAAAGGCTATTACAGCAGCTGTGCCGAGACAAGGCCGATGGGGACGATGCTGTGCCCGAGGAAGTAAAGTCGCGATGGGAGAAGTGGCGACATAGTCTACAATGTATACAGGACGTGGCAAATCGAGTTCAACAACTAAAAGATCTTACCGACCATCGAAGTTACCTCTTTGTTTAGGCCAGATTAGCCTTGGTATTCTTTCTGGTAAAGTATATTGGCTACTGAAGAAGTATTTAGGCTGCATAAAGATATAAATGGTTGTTAATGTGTATGCACTATTGATTTTGAATCGGTCCAGTGCGATAATTGAATTCAGTAACTTAAGCGAGCCTATATAGTCGATGTATTTTAAAATATGCTAAATACAGTGTATAGCAGTAATAACCATTCGAAATTTTACCATGTGATACGCCAGACAAATGCCCTTAAAGGGTTTATACTTTTAACTGTTGAAATGCTGGATATTGGCTCTGTTCTTGGATGTGGAAATGCAAAATCAGGTAAGTCATGATTATGAATATTTCTTTTTAATTAGTTGTGATCACTGATAAGACTGCAACTGCAATACATAAGTTTTTGGCTGGACCAACAGAAAGTAGTGTAGTATGCAGTGCACATTTCAAGTTTCAAAACTCTCTATTTATTATTTGTTGTGTGATTAATATATCATTATGTTTGTAGTGCTTAAGAAACTTTGTAAAATTTCCTCTGCCTATACCTTATACGGTTGATAACCCATCTCCAAGTATAGAGAGTGAGGCCCCCATGTATATTGAGGCATGTACACAAGTTTCACCAATAAAGGTTGTGCATGCCAAACACGTGCATGTGTGTCACGAACGAAAGGTAATTAAAAATTTAGTTTTATTTTGGTGGTATAGAAACCGTAACATATTTACAATTTAGGAACTCGAGTTGCACCCGATGCCGAAACAAATGAAGAATGTTCAGTAATGCATTTTGTACTCTGTTTCTGGTTTATTTGGAAAAACTGCAATATCTCTTTACAACATGTGTTCCCTCTCTGTAGCCATTAATCCACAGCTGACTTTTCGCTGCTAACTCTTTCTAGACATTGTGGCTCAAACAAACAGCCTACAGCGGGGCGCAAAAATGTTGATTGAAAAAGTTTATCATCAGAAAATAAAGAATCCGAGTTTCAAGAACTTGTTGAACAAGAGATCACAGATCTAATGAATGAGCACGTTTTAAACTAATTAGCATAAGATAGTAGAGTCGGGGAAGATGGGACACCTTTAACACATAATATCCAAATAGCCTGATCGTGTTTTAAACAATTAACAACGGTCTGTGGAAGTCGTGAAGATACGGTTTTATAATTCATTAAATGTTCTTTGTTTACTACCAAAAGGAAAAGAGAAAACAAAATGAAAAGGTACCCCATCTACCCCACCCTGCTATATTAATTAACCCTTTTACTACAACGGTCGACTGGGCTCGATCAAAAACAAATCTGAAGTAACCAACAAAACGGGTTTTAGTCGCCATTAGTGACTGTGGAGCAGTAGGCAGCAGTAGGCAGATAATATTAATCATATGATGTTGAATTAAAAATAATGTTTCAATTACGATTAATGATAATACGGTATAAGAGTAGTGCATTTAATGCGTCCCCACTTAAATGCTAATAGTTTGATTCAGTCGTGAATCGTTGTGTGGAT
This sequence comes from Ciona robusta, assembly GCF_009617815.1. NCBI lineage: Eukaryota > Metazoa > Chordata > Ascidiacea > Phlebobranchia > Cionidae > Ciona > Ciona robusta. The sequence continues at coordinate 1,584,725 of NC_143241.1, read as the reverse complement.
TTCTTATATCTTATATAACACGTCGTTCCCCGCCAAACTCCAGACAGTGTTTCCGCTATGTAAAGTGCATGAGGAAAGTAATCGTTAATTAATCGTTCATCGTGCGGTTTTAAATCTGAAAATTTAGTCTAAAAATTATAAATATATATTACGATTTGATTTCAATCAAGAGATTAAAGAAAAAAGCTAGAATTAAAAATTAGGCTAAGTGCGGAAAATAATCGCCCTATCAGCAACAACAACAACAACAACAAAGCCAAGAACAACTGTGCGACGAAAAAGGATCTATATGACCACTAACGTGTTCAATAATCACCCACAAAGTAACATACATGGTAACTCGTAAGCTGGCACGAGGTGTTAAACCCGTGTGATAACGATTGTCGTTTTCCGGCCACGCGAGGATAAAGTAAGTTTCATTCATTCATTCATTCATTCATTCATTCATTCATTCATTCATTCATTCATTCATTCATTCATTCATTCATTCATTCAATAACATAATAAATACGTAACATGTAAAAACTATAGCAGTAGGGCAAGAAAAAGAATGTTTAGACATAATTTTCAAAGCGTACAGTAATATTTCGTGTTATTTACGTTTGTTCCTATTTATAAATACACTTAATAATCAAAATTAACAATGATTTAAAAGTGTCCCATTTTATCCTGTGTGTTTTCGAATTTAAAAAAATTTACCTGTTGTGCGGATCGCTAAATAACTGCTGGTGTGTTTTATTATATTTTATTTAATTGTTGTCAATTAATAAAGTAATGATAGTACTAATTCGTGGTATTACCCAAAAACCGTCATCTTTTTTGATTTTGGAAATATTTGGCAATGTGTGCTTAAGTGTCCTATCTTCCCCCATTGTACTATATGTAATGAGCATTAGCATTTTTTCCTACTGTTTAAAGTGCCTTTAAGGTTTTGGAGTTTAAAGATGAGACAACGGCACAGAACAACATACCTATTAATTTAAGTGAAAATGATGTAGACAGCTCAGCACCTGATTTTAAACAAATTCCAGATTCCAATAAAACTTTACTCTTTTTTAATCATGACTCCAATTCAGCTCAAAATGTCAATATCAATAATGTTGATACTGATGCCCAAAGTATTTCCAGTACCTTTGCTTCCTCTAAATGAATGTGAATGAATGTAACTTAAGAATGTAATGATCAAGAATGATCATCCGAAGAATGTAATGATCAAAATGCTTTAATAAACAAGGATATTTCACAAAGCTTACCAAAAACCGACCTAGCCACGCGTTGCAAGCAAATCATAGATAGTTCCACTGCCATGCAATAAATATTTGCCTGTTGAGACGTGCATTTCTTTCCTGAAAAGTGAAATTGATTACAAAAAAAGTAATGCAAAGTACACCACGGGAAGGAAAACACAACATCTGTTTCCTCTTAAATAATACAAGGAACACACAAAGAAAGGAAAAAAGTTGAGAAATGTGTTTGAGGATGATTATGGCGGGTGGTTTATTAACCGATAATTTTTTTTTAATATGTTGAAAATAAGAATGGATATGAATGCATTTACAAACACACATCAGGTTACTTTTACCCTCTATGTATGCAGTTAAGTAATAAATTTATAACAAGCTAATATACACAAACAGTTTATGTATTCTTTGTCGAACTTGTGTTTTTTTCACTACAAATCCATTGCATTGCACTGGTTTAGTTTTAATAAGGATTCAAAATTGCCCCTAATCGTTTTTTGACATATAATAGCAGTGACGTCGATTTTACAAAAACGTATTAGCTGGAAGTCGGTTTGTAAAACACGTAAAATGCGTTGTAGTAAAAGTGTTAACACTTTCGGCGCCGCTTTGTTTTGGAACGTTTGGTCGCGCGGTGCCGCACTTTTTCATCAATTTTTTTTTTTTTTATGCGACAATTCGAACAAAATTCAATATTTTATTTAAAATTCCACGAAATAATTGTTAAAAAAGGAAAGAAAAGAAAGATAAAACGAAATTAAACAAAAAAAAACGAAAAAAAAACGAAAAAAAAACGAAAAAAAAACCGAAAAAAAACGAAAATATTTTTTTTATTTAAAATTCAGCACATGCATGATATTATAAAGCCTTCCACCTAGCAACGATCAGATCATAAACGGGACGAACTTTGTATAGCTTATCATTATCATTATTTTCCGCAAGTTTTTCGTTATCATTGAAATGTAAAAATCCGGTGATGGCTTGGTATCGGTTTCTGGACATACATTTACCAAAAAATGGCGTCTCAATCATCGAATTTTTGCTCCAATAAGACTCCAGTTTTCCACGTTTATGGACTATGCCAGTTAGCAGAGTAAGCCCAAGAAACAAAGACAATTCCTCAGCATCAACCGGTTTCCAATTATGTGCTCTAGACTTGGAGGAAAGAGGCGTTTTTTGAAGGTACTGAGCAGCATACCGATTGGTCTCCTCAACAACCAAGGTCAAAAGTTCGTCAGTAAATATCAGTCTAAAATATTCTAATGGGCTATCGTCATTACTGACACAAGCGTGAGAGGATGGACCGTGCTCTCCCAAAAAGGAGTTCAAAGATTGTTGGGTGATGGATGACTTCCAGACGTTTGCAGGTGGTGGTGGTGGTGGTAGGGAATCATCACTAGATTCACTATCGGAATCGGAAATATCCGCAACATTGGGTACAATAAAACTGCCCACGTTGTCATCTTCGTCATGGTCAGACTCTAAATCGCTCAAGTCTGAACCAGCATCCATGAGTATTTCAGCAGCAGCAGTAGCAGAAAACATTGTGGATTATGTAGAAAGTATTTTTTTCTGTGAAAGTGTAGCAGACAGCTGATCGAAAAAGAATAGTCTCGTAGCAGACTTCAGTTTTAGTCTCAATGCAGCCTAGATCGCGCGTACGTATATATACGTGGTTTACTATTAGTTTAAACGCAACGCGGCACTCGTAACAAAGAAAAAATTGTAAAACGTATATTTACGTGTGATGGCACCGCGAACCATTGTTGCTTAAACGTATATTTACGTAGGATGGCGCCGAAAGTGTTAACTATTACTTTACTATTTAGTTTAAACCGTGCTCATCCATTAGAAATAAGATCTCTTGTTTAGAGACATCGCCCTAAAAGATAGGAAATGGAAAACACGGAAAGGATGCTAAGTAAAAAAAAGTTATTTTTTATTTATTTTTAATTAACTTTATTAACTAGAAAAAAAACACGAACAACATAAAATCAATACTATCAAGGGAAACAGAGAAAAGTGGGGGGAAGTAGAAAACAAGGAAAGAGGGGAAAAGTAGAAAAGAGAAGAAAAGTCAAAAAGATGGAAAGAGGGGGAAACAGGAAAAAAAGAAGAAGAGGGTAGAACGGGGCAAAGAGGGAAATAACTGTCTTCTCTCTTTTCCTCTTTCTTCTTTTGTTTTCCCCTCTTTTCCTTTTTTCCCTGTTTCCCTCTCTTTTAGTATTACCCGAAATCTGGTTCCCAACGGCTACTGCGCATGCTTAGACACGGTACATTTTTATCAGAAATCTTTTAAATCTGGTTCACAATGTATAGCTTAAGTTAAAATACTGTCTAAATTTATGATAAGAAGATAAATCTTCAAAAAGAAATATACAGAATATGTTGCATCTAACCAGTGTTGTTATTTTTAGTCGGGGCCAGTGTTCTACATTCCTCTTAAAATAAGTTATAAGCAGTCTGTGGAAACCAGATTTCCGCGACAGAACCAGTTTTTTAGGGAAACCAAATTTCTGCGACACCAGTCCTGATTTTTGAGCACGGTAGTCGTCATATAGATAGATCCTTTTTCGTCGAACAGTTGTTCTTGTTGTTGTTTTATGCGCGTCTTTTTTTCGTACTTATCTAAATTCTTAATTCTAGCCTTTATTCTTTAATCTCTTGATTGAAATCAAATTATATTATATATTTAGAATTTTTAGACTACATATTTAGAATTAAAACCGCATAATTAGCGATTAATTACCGATTAACTTTACTGTTTGATCAAAAGCGCTAAATTTGAAATATACCCTAAACTTTAATTAAATGATTGCACTCTATAAAATATTTTGAACTAATAGTTTTATAAACCATACTGTATACAGTCGCCTAATTAATGAGTAGTTAGCGATTACTTTTATGTCTTTTTAAGGCGCTAATTCGTAGTTAAAATGTACTTTAACATTGATTAAACGATTGTATTCGATACATTAATTTCAACTATGCTTAGTCTAATAAACCATAGTGTATAAAATCGTCCAATTAGTGAGTAATTATTGATTATAACGCTTGTGAGTCAAGTAAACTGACATGCATCGGGAACCCGTTGGTAACACAGTAATCGGTAACTTTTGGCTTTGTTTGCGTTAGTTTGCAAATATAAATAAAAAGTAAATATAGTATTAGTTTCCTATATCTTAATAAAAAATCCAACATATTGTTTACGGCAGGCGAGGATCGAAACCGGACATTAGGCTATAAAGCGGGCGCCATAACCGTTAGGCTAGTAGATCCAGTAGTCAGATTTGTCGAGTCAGCGCTTATACTGTCTGGGCCGGGGAGTTTGAAATGGCACGTGTTGGTCACAGAAATAAAACAGAGTAGAACGCGCAACTTCTTAAAACCGTGATATATTCTTTTTTTCTATTCACGTGACCACCAACTCCGTCCCCAATTTGCTTTTCTCCATTGTAAAAGATAGGCGCATAGTAGTTTTAGGAGGTTTTAGCTGTTTTTTTTAACCATTTAAGTTTATTAGGCCAGTTTAGGAATTTGGTAGGTTAACGCTTACAGTTTACCACGTTTTAGAAAATTTAAATATTTGATAATTTTAATCAAAAACCTTTAAACAAACGGTATTAGAAATATATGAAATATATATATATATATATTAGATAATAGTTGTTTTACCCTATAATTTTAAATCAAGTCAAAAAAACGAAAAAAATACATGAAACGCCCTGGATTTCGTTGGCTACAATATAGTAAACGGGAACGACACGCGAAAGAAGGAGAGTGTATCAGCTCTCTCCTTTGCAGACATTGGAGATGCGCGTTCTATTCTTTTTTATTTCTGTGGTGTTGGTAAGATCAGGTATCCTTACAACGATTCACGCCTGAATCAAACAATTTCGTTTAAGTGGGGACGCATCAAAAGCACTACTCTTATACCTTATTATCAATTATCGTAATTGAAACATTATCTTTTTAACTAAACATTATATGATTAATATTAACTTTTAACATTGCCCAATTACTGCGTGATTACAGTTTGTTCAAATTCATGAAAACAAACGTGAATGCATTCTGCCTACTGCACCAGAGTCACCAATGACTAGAACCTATTTTGTAGGTTATTTCTGACTTTCGTTTAGTTTTCTCTTTCCATTTTGTAGTTAACAAAGAACATTCAATGAATTATAAAATCGTATCCTCACGACTTCCACAGACCGTTGTTAATTGTTTAAAACATGATCAGGCTATTTGGATATTATGTTAAAGGTGTCCCACCTCCCCCTCACCCTACTAAACTATGTTAACTAGTTTAAGCCATGCCCATTCTTGTCGTTTAAAATGTTTCTAAATTTTCGCTTCCGTAATAGAAGAGACAAATAAAAGTTGTTAAAACTATATTATTATAAAAACAACAATAACAACAACACCAAAAGCAGCTGTTCGACGAAAAAGGATCTAGATGACCACTAAGGGTGGTATGCAGAAAGTATACTTAACTTTTTGCTTGATCTTAGTTTAGCTAAACGGAGATCATGGAAAAAACTTAAGTGGTATGCAGAAAGTATAATCAGTGATTCTTAGCTGATCTATGTTTATCTTTTTCGTGTTTGTGACGTAACAATCGACGAGAGAATTTCTCTCGAAAATTACTCCACGAAGAAGGCAATTCTCGGTAAAAATGACGACAAAAATGTTTAATAAAAGTCAAAATCGAATTTGTTATTGTTTTTATACCTTTAACAGAATAGTAATCAATATAAACAGTAAAAATAGTATGGAAAGAGTAGCAGCAAGTCGGAGTAAGGTCAGTAAGCGGTTACCGAACTTTTGCGATCCGAAGCCCTTTTTTCTAAAAAGGCCCAGACTCCGTTAAAACCTATAACAACGATCCAATACAATCTATTTGACGTGGATTTACAGAAATTAATCTTATGTCGCGTTACCAACCCTAAAAACTACCAATTTGCATCGCCACCAGACACTTAAACCAAACCTATGCTTAAACAGCCAATTTCGCTGTTTAACTTTTTGACGATAATCGACAATCAAAAATCGGTAATTAACTTTGATTATACTTTCTGCATACCGTTTAAGTCGTTGTTATGTCAACAATGAAATTTGATCTAAGATCAAAGTTGATTATACTTTCTGCATACCACCCTTAGTGCTCAAAAAAGGATCTAAATGACCACCACGTGCTCAATTATTAGGCCGTATCTCTACTAGTAGGCCGTGACTCAAAAAGAACAACTGTTCGGCAAAAAGGGTCTATATGACAACTTATGTGCTCGAAAAGTTATTACGTTTTCCAGAACCCTACTCTATTATAAGATCGGTCCCGAAACCCCGCCATTTGGCTTTGAGGTTTTTTCCCAACGGCACATCTATAAATTATGTCACTCCTATGGTTACCATTTAAGCATGTACAGACCGATAAAAACACGCTTTGTGAAAGTTGTGTAAGTTTAAGTTGGCGAGCGTGGGTGTTTGCAGGTCCAGTTTGTTGTGATGTTGTCATCCTTTGCTCAATTTACAATTCAATATGTGCTATACCGTTGTTATGAGGGAATACACATAAAAGATACTATGCTAACGATTGATTATATTTATAGAATAAATTAGTAACAATCGGTGACAGTTGATGTTGACCAAGTTGATGCGTTTTGCGTATGCGGTACTCATTCCTATACCGTTTAATGCTCATTTCTATAACTAAATAAATCACCTTGTTTTTTCAAAGTTTTGCTTTATAGATTCATGTTATGATGGTGACAAAATTAGCTTAGTTTCCAACTTGGTTAAGGAACTGCGTAGATAACTGATCATTAATTATGTTTCAAGTATTGAGAGCAACTCTAGCTCAATAGAAATTCTAAGGTATGTATGTCACTTCTCTTAGGTTGTTACTAAACTACGTTGGTTTTGGTGTCAGTACGAGGATAAAGCACGAATTTGTAAATAAAATAAAAAAATTGGAAAAAAATGAAAGCGCTTGCTAAACCTTTTATTGTGAAAAGGCCTTTTTGGTAAACATATTATAAATGCAGGTATTTGCTACATATTCAAGAAAATATATATATATTAATTTTTGCAAACATTTTATATCTTTTTCTCTTGTTCTTTAGTTTATCCACAAATTGCTTTATGGTAAGAAATAAAAATTAACTTTATTTTCCGTGTTTCTTTTTTTCCCAAACTAATATTAATTTTGTAATAAAATCGATTTTAAAGTTGTGTATAGTAGGGTGGGGGCAAAGTTAGTATAGACCAAGTTAGGAAACGGACCGTAATGACGTCATAGTCGCCGCCATTACGGAGCCCATGACATAGCATTTTATCGTTGCTGGGTGCTGTTTTTCGTTTAAATATTGCGATTTTTTAAAAACCAAGCACTTCTGCGCGTAAAAATGGCTTTCTACTAATGTTATATCTTATCACAATAATAAACCTCACAAAAATAATCAACTTTTATTGAACACTCAATCGATTAAAGAGTAAAAAAAACAGAAAATATCAAGTTTACTAACCAAAAACATAAAAGAACATGTTTAAAATATAAAAACAAAAACGCATAACATTACCATAAACTGGTGTATCTAGCTGCAGTTTTGCATGTAAATTGCAGTGATTTTACTTTTTGGCCCACAAACTTAACACAAATACCCGGCAACGAAACTTAAGGTATCTTTGTAAAATTTGCCTAATATCGAAGCGACATTGAGGAAAACAATACTGAGTTACTATTTTTGATCCTCTGCTTGAATTAGTAAGCTACCTTTTCTGCGTTCCGGGTCTTTATGAAATCGGAAAACGAGAACACCTTATCTGCTAGTACTTAAGCAGGAAGATGGACACATTCTCAGACAAGACTTTTTTTTAATTTTCTTTTACGGACAGCGGTTAAATGATAATCAAGAGAATAATGTTACAGAATTATTCAATATTTTTATCACGACTTATAAAAAAGTTTATTACTGTTTTTTTATTTCTTAGTTAAATTTATAAAATACGAAAAATAGAAACAGTATGGTCAAGTGGGGTATTAAAAAACAGAAACATATAGTTTTTGATTTTCTCGTTTCAAAGTAATGAACTAAAAAAACATTTTTAGTCTGGAGGAAGAGAATAAGAAAGGACAACCCCCCTAGCCCACTAAAAAACTCAATTTTATCGCAAACAGCTTTTTTGGGTAAAAAGGACATTTATTTGGCTTATTTTTTATCCTAACTGTCATTCTAGGTGGTATTTAGTTTTTCGGTAAAACACAAATTACTAAATCAAACAAAAAATTGACAAAAAACTTTTTGGGGGGTTTGCTAAACTTTTTTTGTGAGAAGGCCTTTCGTGATAAATTTATTATGAATGCAGGTATTTGCTACATATTTAAGTACCCTGCTGCTGCTGGTATATTATATATAATATATTTTAATTTGTTTTTAACTGTTTTAATTTTTTTTCCCATTTTCCCACAAGTTATGTAGGTAAATTATTTTAATTTAAATAATGATTTAATTGATTTTAAAGGTAATCAAGTATCAAAAACAGATATTTTACAGCTTTGCCTCCATTTTTGATAATGTAATTTATGTTTTAGGTTAAGACTGTTTAGTTACATGTCAATTTTATGGTTATGTTGCTAAATTTAGTTAAGATAAAGTCAAGATGTCATTTTAATTTTTAAAGCCCTTTATAATTTAGTTATATCAAGTATAATACTGTGGTTACTTCTTGTGCTTTATATAGGTTAAGAAACCTTTGGGCTTTTTTTAGTCTACTAAATGTTATTTGTGGGTAAGCTTATGTTTAAAAGGAAGTACTAAGAATGATAAATTATAAAAGAAAAGAAAAGCTTTAGAGCAAGGCTGTTAAAAGTATGTGGGAGATATTTTGCTTTTGTGAAAAAAAGAGGAAAAGTTAAGATTTCTGAGATTATATAAACTGCATAATACCTAAGTTGTATGACTAATCACTGGCGTCGATTATTTAAAAACGTAGGGGTTGCGGCATTATACCATGTTAGCTGGAAGTAGGTATATGTAAAACACGTAAAATCACGCATATAACGTGTGCGGCATTTAATGGAAACGTTAAGATCATGATGTATAAGCCTGGCAATTAATTGCGGTAAGCGTTTAAAAAACTTAACAATATGACTTGTAAATATCATCCTATTATAATTACCGATACGTTGATTATACAGACGCACCGCTGCCCGTTGCGATAATGGAGCACATCACAATACCGCATACGACGTAACATTGCAATATCTTACCTTAATTCTCTGCGTCACAATACTTTTTATAATGCAACATGTGACTTTAAAACACGTAACTGCGCAACATAAAAGTTGTTCGCATTACAATTAAACCTGTAACAATTTTGTGCTGGTTGACGTTGACAGTGCAATGAACTTTAAAAATATCATTTTAACAAAACTCCAGGAAAAAAAAACAAAATTAATTAAGCATGCGTCAATCATGTTTAACAACACACGATCAAAGCTGTGTTCGCCTATCACCGATCAAAGGAGCATTGCCACCATGATCTCCCTTAGTTTTAATAGACTAACTTATCAGGGTAAGGTTTGCAAGCGAGAATAATGTTTCACATGTAGACTAAATAATAAACATGTGAATTGTTATTATGTTGCAATAATCGACGTGTGAATTGCCATTATGTCGTAATGAATCCACGCGTGAATCCTTACTATTACGTAACAAACATGCTGCTTGGCTGAGGAAAATTTTATATATAAATATAAAGCAGTGACCGACCCGGTTTAAGTAGTTTATTCTCGCCTGTTTAACAGAAAAATTACATTTATTTTACACGCAACTGTTAGGAAGGCAATTCTAACATGTGCCCATCTTAGAAAAAGAACACCTATTCCTATAGTTTAATTTTACCCTGGTTCGCGTGTTTTAAGTTTAATTCGAATTGCTTTCGGCGTTTCGGGAGAAAAGCAGCTTTGGAAGTAGACGTTAGACAACATTTAAAACGTAGAAATTGACTAGTAAATATTACATTCTCACACAATAATAGAATTGTAGCAGTAACAATTGGCTATTTTGCGATTATCAATGTGACGCAATCATTGTCTGACGTAACACTCAGCCGTTATAGGTAACCGCACAGGGTACAAAAATAGCTAGTTTATACGTTGAGAGTATGAAGGTGTTGCATAGCCACTATAAAGTAATTATTCGATAAAGTAAAATATATTTATTTAAGAAGATTCCCCTGCAAAATTGTCACGGTAGGCCTGCATACCCTGCACCATATAAATTGACGCCAGTGTTACTAATATTTGTATTATTACCCTGTACTTCCATTATTAACCTATTTTTCTTTGGATTAAGTTAAGTTGCTTTTAAAAACATTGTTTTTCAAAAAATTTCAATTATTTATAGAAATCCTACAATATTTTTTGGACATCAAGGTATGATGAATACTGTTTTTCCAGACTAAACATATTTTTTTTTAAGTTTGTTTCTTGGAAAGAAAATCGAAAGTTTATGTTTTCTGTTTTTTTTTTACCCCACTTGACTATATTGTTAATATTGTCGTTTTTCAGTCCAATTAAAGTTATTTACATTTTTCTTTTCGCGGCAAAAACAGTTAAGTTTAGCGACGTGTCGGTGTCGTGAAACCAAGATTTGGCACAAGCCATTGTCGCGGTGTGCAGTGTCGCCAAAATCTACTGCAGATGACCCATCTTACGCAACTAAATGCTCGTCGCGACGTTTAGCGCAGCGTCGCTTAAATCTTACCCAGCGTCGCTAAAAAGTTTCAGGTGTCGCCAAAGTCTGGGTCAGCAACGAAATCCTTTTATATAAAGTGAGAATTTTGACGTGCGTGGATGTAATGCTATTAGATTTTGAGGACAAATAATATATCTAGAAAATTTCAGTTTTTTTATCACTGAACTCATCGATATACATTTTGATAAAATGGTCCGTCGTTATCTATTTTGTATTCTAAATCGTCGTCTCCCATTAGATTGCTCATCTTGGATTAAATGCCAAATCACTTGCAAGAAAATCTGACCAAGATTGTTTTGGATGCATTTAAAAATACGTTCTTGTGTGTTTTGGTAAAATATTCTTTAGGAGAACTACTTCGGCTTTTATTGATTTAGTTGTTCTGGTGTTTCGTTCAACCACACCGCGGTAGCAATATTAATCTATACTACGCCTAATAAAGTCATTATTTACGCAGAATTTACTCAGACAAGCAGAATGTTTGTTACGTCATAGTAGGGATTCACACGTTGATTATTTACGTCATAATACCGATTTTAGTATTCAATTATTGCCTGACAGAAACTTTTTAACCAACGCAATCATTGTCTGACGTAACACTCAGCCGTTATAGGTAACCGCACAGGGTACAAAAATAGCTAGTTTATACGTTGAGAGTATGAAGGTGTTGCATAGCCACTATAAAGTAATTATTCGATAAAGTAAAATATATTTATTTAAGAAGATTCCCCTGCAAAATTGTCACGGTAGGCCTGCATACCCTGCACCATATAAATTGACGCCAGTGTTACTAATATTTGTATTATTACCCTGTACTTCCATTATTAACCTGTTTTTCTTTGGATTAAGTTAAGTTGCTTTTGAAAACATTGTTTTTCAAAAAATTTCAAATATTTATAGAAATCCTACAATATTTTTTGGACATCAAGGTATGATGAATACTGTTTTTCCAGACTAAACATATTTTTTTTTAAGTTTGTTTCTTGGAAAGAAAATCGAAAGTTTATGTTTTCTGTTTTTTTTTTACCCCACTTGACTATATTGTTAATATTGTCGTTTTTCAGTCCAATTAAAGTTATTTACATTTTTCTTTTCGCGGCAAAAACAGTTAAGTTTAGCGACGTGTCGGTGTCGGTAGGGATGTGCTGAGGTCGTAAAAGCTCGGGTTCGCCGAGCGCCGAGCTTCAACGAAAAGCTCGGCACGAGCCCGAGCCCGAGCACCTATGACGTCATCAAGGAGAAAGGCGTACGAGAACGCGTTCATATTCAGTCGAAAAGCGTCGCTAATTTAAATATTACAGAGCACGTGGTTTGCGGTTAAAAAGACGTCTCGTTTCGTAATTTCCAATAAAAAATATTTAATTAAAAAGTATTTATATTATAACTTTTGCAGCCAGTGGTGCAACTAGCGCGTTCAAAAGGGGTCTGTCATACAGATAAAAAAACAACGTTATCTCTAAAGCGAAATAAACGCTTTAGATATTGGTTTTGCACACTAATCTTTTTATTCTACTTTATGCGGTAAATTAGGACCAATATTACATTATTTATACTTAATTAGAAACGTCTTTTTAATAAATGAAACATTGGTGTAAGTTTTACGCATGTCCATCGTGGATAATCTAACGATTATTTACGCCAGAATAACTTTAATAAACCATTACGATTGTTACATTACAAACGAGATTGTTATAAAACAATCGTGTTTTATTCGCTTCCATACGATCTGCAGTTTGTGTATATTTTTTGTTTCTGATGATTAGTTTAAATGCAGGTAAATCGCGATTATGTAAATTTTAATTGATACAAATATAAAAGCGAAGAGCGACGATATCAGTAAATTGGAACCAACAGAGATTGCAATATGATATTACATAGTATCGTCCCGGTCGAGCTTGAACAGAGGCCAAAAAACATCGTTTGATGGCACCGCACGAGAACCGGAGTTTCATTACGTCATTATTCACGAGAATAAGTTCACAACGATTGCTTCGTTTGTTAGGTGTAGAATGTATGCTACCGCATGCGTCTTCCTTTATATCCTACACCGGCGCAGAGCGTAAAAATGTGACGCTCGTACACGAGGTTTCGAACTTGTGGTTGGTTGGAAGTGGGAACATTCTTCCCGATTGTTATATTATGAAACGTCATAATTTATAGTTATGTTGTTATACGACAAGTGACGTAACAATTAAATGAAACATGTTCCAATTCCCAGCGAAAGAAAGTAATATTGAATGCAACGCCTGTTTTAACACTTTCTGTCTGGGTGCGTGTTTGCGGAAATGGGATCTGTCATTACAACAAAACAGCCCCCATGGTTGCAGCAGTTCATTTATTTCATTATAAAAAAGTTTAAGAGTTATTAGCTTTTTATTTAAAATCAGATACAGGAACATTGCACGCTCGTGTAATTTGACACCGGCTGTAATTCCATACGGGCAATTTCACTAACGTTGCGATTCGTTACTTGCGAAAGAGCAAATTCACAACGAACGAAAAATAATTAAAAAGGAAGCTACGCTGACTGTTCTCGTTATCTTCTCTTAGTAGCTTCACTTTTTTTCATTTTCAGTATAGTAATATTTTTCTCTCGCGTGCAACATTATAGCAATAGCATATGAGGCTCGGCGCTCGGCCCAGATTTCAGCCGAGCGCCGAGCGTCAAAAAAGGAGACGTTCGGGCACGAGCTTTTGAGTTCGGGCTCGGCTCGGCACATCCCTAGGTGTCGGTGTCGTGAAACCAAGATTTGGCGCAAGCCATTGTCGCGGTGTGCAGTGTCACCAAAATCTACTGCAGATGACCCATCTTACGCAACTAAATGCTCGTCGCGACGTTTAGCGCAGCGTCGCTTAAATCTTACCCAGCGTCGCTAAAAAGTTTCAGGTGTCGCCAAAGTCTGGGTCAGCAACGAAATCCTTTTATATAAAGTGAGAATTTTGACGTGCGTGGATGTAATGCTATTAGATTTTGAGGACAAATAATATATCTAGAAAATTTCAGTTTTTTTATCACTGAACTCATCGATATACATTTTGATAAAATGGTCCGTCGTTATCTATTTTGTATTCTAAATCGTCGTCTCCCATTAGATTGCTCATCTTGGATTAAATGCCAAATCACTTGCAAGAAAATCTGACCAAGATTGTTTTGGATGCATTTAAAAATACGTTCTTGTGTGTTTTGGTAAAATATTCTTCAGGAGAACTACTTCGGCTTTCATTGATTTAGTTGTTCTGGTGTTTCGTTCAACCACACCGCGGTAGCAATATTAATCTATACTACGCCTAATAAAGTCATTATTTACGCAGAATTTACTCAGACAAGCAGAATGTTTGTTACGTCATAGTAGGGATTCACACGTTGATTATTTACGTCATAATACCGATTTTAGTATTCAATTATTGCCTGACAGAAACTTTTTAACCAACAAACCAACCGTTCGTTGTATAGTGCGGTTCATATTGCCACAATATTTTGTTACTTCACTTATAGTTACAAGCATAGGCGCCTAAGTTTTGATTGTCTAGGTTAGACAAACTCATAGTTACAAATGTCAACTACTTATTACATCATACGTAAGCTAATAAGGTAATTAGCACACTCGCACATTACGCACTGGTTAGGGTTTAACTTTCGTATTACTCGTTACGCAGCACGTTGAACGTATACACACAGTAGTAGCGGTTGTAAAGTATTGAAAGATCGCAAACTTGCAGGTGCAGGCACAAGCAATATCCTACAATCTTTGTTTCTATCACAATGGCGATTGTGAGGTAATGTAACATCCTAGGTTGGGATTAGGCAATACGTAGGTTACGGTAATGGATTGCATGACATCACAATACAGCTTGTGATGTAACAGTTACGTTGGTGAGTGTATGTCTAACTGGCATTAAAAGTTACGTAAATTTGGCCAGAAGCTTATCTGTAAACACTAGAGCTTCAATCGTGGACGCATAATGGTTTAACTTTATGAAATACGTAAATCGTTTGCGTTTGAATATCTTATTATGAAGCAATTAATAGGCAATGTGCCAAATTCCAGGTTAGGCAAATGCTCTCCCAAGTCTGACCGTGTTAGGCGCCTATGGTTACAAGACCGGTTAAGCAGACTTAAAATATAATCGCCTGTTACTATTTTTGGCTAACGCGAGTTTGGTTTACTGCTTTTGTCTATTACTGCATGAGAATTCAGTTAAACAAACAATATTACTGCTGAACACACGATGTTTTATTGCTGCATCGCATTATTAACGATTTAGGTGTTTAGATCATATTAATCAACCTAAATTTGTTTTAGAAGTATCGCTGATTCATATTTACAATATTTTCCTCAGCCAAGCGGTGTGTTTGCTATGAAATATAGTGGGGATTCACACATGGATTCATTACATCATAATAGCGATTGTTTGACCTGGCAATTAATTACAACATAATAGCAATTTACAAGTCGATTATTTGCGCCATAATAGGGACTTACAGGTTCATTTTATCGTTTTAGCCTACAGATGCTTGAAAACAGGTTGAATTCTGCTTTTTCACGTCTGCCATTAGGTAAAGGATTGTCTCGTTAATACGATGAATACTTTCTACGTACGTGAAGGCAACAAGCAAGTGAATACAATTTGTGTTAAGATAGAGCTTGGTAGTCACTGGTCAGACCTATTTCGCCACTATAGATTTTGGTCATAACAGCTTCCCTGTAACCCTGGCCCTTCCTATGACAAACTAATTGTCTATGATCATGAATTATCAAATTTCTCGTCTAAGCTGTTTGCCGGTGTCAAAATACCCAATAAAATATTAAATTATTTTATGCCGGTTTGTAAATTTTGTCGCATTTCCTTTGTCGATTTACTGTTCTTGTTAGTGTAGCCTGACTTGGGAGACGATTGATCTTTTCGTCAGCATGTAGATACGATAATATAGATAACAATTACAACAATTTGCGCAATCATTCACACATAGGCGCCTAAGTTTTGATTGTCTAGGTTAGGCAAACTCATACTTACAAATGTCAACTACCTATTACATCCTACGTAAGCTAATAAGGTAATTAGCACAATACGTAGGTTACGATAATGGATTGCATCACAATACCGTTTGTGACGTAGTGTATCGCCGCAAGTTGGTATTTCTTACCTTGCGATAATGGATGACATCACAATACAGCTTGTGATGTAACAGTTACCTTGGTGAGTGTATGTTTAACTGGCATTAAAAATTACGTAAATTTGGCCAGGAGCTAATCTGTAAACACTAGAGCTTCAATCGTGGACGCATAATGGTTTAACTTTATGAAATACGTAAATCGTTTGCGTTTGAATATCTTATTATGAAGCAATTAATAGGCAATGTGCCAAATTCCAGGTTAGGCATTTGCCTAACCTGTCTGACCGCGTTAGGCGCCTATGCATTCACATATATTAAAAGCAGACGTATTGTAGTTTGATTTAAATCAACTACAAATGATCGTTACTTTGATGCGCGCCGTTATTCGTTTGATTAGAGCTCCGTAAACGAAAATTAGTATAAAATTTCTAAAGGGGATGTTTAAGCACCAATCCGCCCCTCTAGATCCGCCACCGATGTGACGTATTATGACGTCAGAATGATTAAATTTCTCGCGACTATTTGGACGTAGAAGATTGAGCTCGGCGACACCTGGCAACGAACCCAGCACTGACAGCGCGTATATGTCTCGCTCCGATTCCCACGAACCTAATATAAATTTTTCACAAAGCCCTAGTTTACCCTGTCTCCCATTCCCGCTATAAGTTGTGACGCTTTTCCCTTCTGCTCATTTCAAACTGAACGAGGAAATAATGGTTTGAACCGGTTTGCGTTCCGAAATAGTCGTAACCTCCAGTTCACAATTGTTATTCTAAGTGACAAGATAACAAACGCAGACGTATTGTGCCGTTGTTGCTGACTGTTGTGCAGTGTCGCAGCCCTGGAGACTCACGTCGGCAATCGGCAATTGCCGACGGTTTTGCCAACAGTTTGTCCAAATGCGTTTATTGCGGACGATGTTGAAAAAATCTCAAAAAAAATTTTTATTTTAAACAAAATATTTTCCTATTGCAGATGCGAAATTGCAAAAGTTACGAGCGATAAAAGCTAAAAGTGAGGTAATATAATACATATAGTAGTCGTATATAGCAAATGAAGTCAGGCGCACCGATTTCCTAACGCACCTGCGCGTTGACTATGACGTCATTAACGTCCTTGTATACGTGCAGCGCGTACGTTTTTTTTCGGCGGGAATTGGTAACACCACCTTTCTTACAGCTGTGTGTAAAATTAATGTAATTTGCGGTAATAAATAGCCTGGATATGTTCCAGAAGCAGCACTGCTGTATATTTAGGATGTTTTCCTCAGCCAAGCGGCATGTTTGTTACGAAATAGTAAGGTTTCACACGTGGATTTATTGCACCATAATAGCGATTGTTTGACCTGGCAATTGATTACGATATAATAGCAATTCACATGCTGATTATTTGCGTCATAATAACGATTGTCCCCTTGATTGTTTAGCCGGCAGGAGCTTGAAAACAGGTTGGAAATTTGCCTTTTTACGTATGTGATCAAGTAAAGGATTGATATGTGTGCAATAAATACTTCGACCTGGGCTATGCAGCAGACGATGTTGGTAATGTTACGTGAGTTTGGTGTTAACAATAGGAATGTGTTGAAGTTGTAAAAGCTCAGGTTCGCCGAGCGCCGAAAGCCGAGATTCAACCAAAAGCTCAGCACGAGCTTATGATGTCATTAAGGAGAAAGGCGTACGAGAATACGTTCCTTTTTGGACGAAAAGCGTCGCTAATTAAAATCTTTAGAACAAGTGGGTTGCGGTGAAAGAGAAGACGTAATGCAGCACTTTGTATTATTTCAATATAAAAAAGTTTAGGAATTTATGGTTTTTTATTAAAAATCAGTCTAATCAGATACGAAACATTGGGCGCTCGTGTTATACGATACCAACTGTAATTTGAGACGGGAAATTTCGTGCTGACGTTGCGATTCGTGACGTCACGCCAGGCCACGCGTCTTTTAAATCCTCGGCATATTGCCGACTTATTTTGAAAACCGTCGCAACTGGTTGCCGACGTACTTTTATACGAGTCTTTAGGGCTGGTGTCGTGTACTAAACAATTCAGAGCTTCGGTGGCTTGTGAGCATGTGAGTTGGGCTATTCAGACAGAGAACGACAGATCTACCCCTGTTAATTGCATTGCGGCTGCAAACCCACTCATGAAAAAAGTGCAAATTAACAACGTCAAAAAGAATAGCAGTAGGCAGTGGCAAGCCAGAAAAAAAAATCCGAAAAAAGGAGGGAGGGGGTTTAATTAAAGAATCTTAGCGCGATTGAAGCCCCTCCTTTCCCCTTGAACCCCCATCTCCCTTTTCAGGCGCTAATTCAGAGCGATATAATGTTTTTTTTTCTGAAATCTCATAAATCAGGCAATAACCATTTAATTTTATTAAAATTGCGTAGCTGCATTTTAAAACTTGTTTCGTTTAATTGTTACTTCACATGTCTTATTACAACATAAATACTAATTATCACATTTTATAATGTACCAATCGAGAAGAATGTGCCCATTGCCTAACCAACCACTAGATCGAATCGTCACATCTTTACGCTCTGCGCTGGCTTAGGAAATAAAGAAAGACGCATGCAGTAGCATACATTCAACACTTAGTAAGCAAAGCAAATGTTGTGAATCTGTTCTTGTAAAAATGCTATGTCAGTGTGCAGACAGTGTTTTATAGGTTATACGGTTTATTTTAATGTTTAAATTTTTAGATTTGGAAATGTGGTTTTCGTGTGCCAACACTTCTGTCCAAGCTCGATTTTTGGCTTCTGTCCAATTCAACCAGGACGATATTTATTTTGTGACGAACCGTTCTGTCATTGCAGCTATTGGCTGTGTTTTCGTAGTGAATTGATTGCGCTGCCGGACTTAAGAAAGTTAATTTCATATTAATGGGATTTTTTTCTATTACAAAAATAGGGACTATGATTTTATCACTGATAAAGAGGTGTATTTCTACAATCCTGCATTTTCAAAAAAAATTGCTGCAGAACAAAAGTTTGTAATTTAAATTAAAAAAAAATGGGGGGGGGTTTGAAAAAGGAGAGTCGCAACTCTTTTTTCTTATTTTTAATTGTCGTCAATTAATCAGGGGAATGACTGTACTAATTCGTGGTATTACCCAGGGGCATATACAAGAGGGGGGTGTGTCAAGGGGTTCCGGATCCCCCTTTGATAAAAATACAGAAAAGTAATAGAACGCTTCTTTCATACGCTTCTTTTGCAGAGACTGACAATGCCATTTAGGCACCAACTTCTATGAACATGGCCCGCACTCTTTTAAGTAAAAATGATGAATTATAAGAGATAAGATCAAGGAGAAAACGAGAATACGTTTTATGTTCAGTCGCAAAGCGTCGCTATTTTTTCACTTGTTCATGCATTTTGATGCATTACAGAAAGATAAATGAAAATTCACGATATATATATATTGCTGATTTTATAGTTTGAATAACAAATATGTAAGATTATAACAAGCCCAACTGGACAAGTAATAATTCTTAATATTTACTTAAGGTGAAAATGTCTGTTGCTCTGTCAATGACAAACTCAACAGAGCCAATGCTTCATTCTGCATCCAATATTCCCCTTTCCTCGTGCACAGATGCAACCGTAAGTCTTATATATTTTGATATATTTTGACTGGATAAGAGTAGGGATGCACATTACAGAATAATTAGGTATTCTAGGATATCCTAGAATACTTTATTTCGAATCTAGAATTCCGAATCTAGAATTTCGAATCTTTTTATATTTATAGGAAAAGGAAATTTTACCAACAAAAGTCAGTTTATTGACCCTTTCATAGCAGCCTTGTTGGGTCATGAGCTGTAAAATGATCAAAAATTGTACTATTGGGTAGTTTTTGCGTCATGAAACGTATAGCAGGCTATGAAAAGACGTTACGAAACGTTTACTCTCGAAAGTCCCACAAACACAAAAATATTTTTTTTCAAAATTAATAAGTTTCAAAAATTGTTACTATAGTATATGAGATGACGTGTAATGACGTAATTAAACAGAATACGGAATCCCGTAATTAGATTCGAATACAAAAGGATTCGAATCTCATGGATTCGAAATTCTGTAATGTGCATCCCTAGATAAGAGACTGACCGCCGATGGCATTTTGGCAAAAGCTTTTATATTATTATTTTAGATATATATATATCAGGGCGCAACCAGGGGGTCTGTTTTGCTGTCATGATTCCCAACGATTTACCTTCCAGGTTGTTTTGGTTTGTAAATGGGCCCGTTATTAAGAGATGAATCAACGCTTTATTGCCACATTCAAGACTTAAAACTGTTGATATTTGTGGCACATTGCCTTTGATAAAGTATTTTTTCCTAATACTTTATGTCGCTTAATCGACGGCTGGTTGCTGCAGGTTCTGATGACTCTAAACATAATTCGGCCGATTTTCTTCTGCACAAATGGCCAAATATTTTATTCAACCGACTCGTATTTTTAACGATTTAGTACATCACTAAATATTATATTTGTTCGCTTGGAATTGGAACATTTTTTTCATTTAATTGATACATCATTTGTCCTATTGCAACATAACTATTAATTATGTCATTCCATAATATAACAAATGAGAGGAATGTGCCCGCCCAACCGAGGATATAAAGGAATACACATGCGGTACCATACATTTAACACTTATCAAGCAAAACAATCAGTGTGAATTTATTCTCCTGAAAAGTGACGTAATGAAAAAGTTCTTGTGCGGTGGCTACAAACGACGGTTTTTGGCCTCTGTTCAAGGACGATACTTTGTAATATAATGATACAATTTTTGTTGATTTCAATTTACTGTTAGCATCGCTCTTATATTTGCACCAATTACCATCTATATAATCTTGGTCTATCTGCATTTAAACTAATCTTCAAACACAATTGTTGTTCAACAATCTCGTTTGTGATGCAACAATCTTAATGATTTATCAAAAGAATTCTGACCTAAATATTCGTTACATTATCCACGATGAACATGCGTAAAACTTGTACCAATGTTTCATCAGTTTATACTTATTTGGATACACCTTTAATGGAATATTAGTCTTAATTTACCTTATAAAGTGGAATATATATTAGTGAGCGCAACCAATAAAGCGTTCATGTTGCGTCAGTGACAACGTTGACTGAACTAGATATTTCTGTATGACAGCCCCTTTTTTAATGTGCTGGTTGCTTCACTTGATATATATATATATATTATATAATTTATTATACTAGTTTTACTTTTGTCTGTTAGGACTTTTCAAATTCGTAGCATCGGAATACCAGATCCTTACACATGATAAATTCATTGAACTGTAGTGTGTTAATATGGCATACAGCTGTCACAAAGCCATTAGTGTCTATATATAAGAAACATAGATGTAGGTCAGCCCTTCTCATCCTGTTCACTTTAAAGGGGCATATCCACGAAAAATGAAAAATTGTATGTAGATAGATATGCTCAAGTGTAACCTAAAGGTACGATCAAAGTTTGCCAAAATGATATGGCTTCTTAAAAGATCGCGTGAAAAAAACTCGCTGCATAGGATTTCCTATTTGAAAAAATTTCACCTTAATTGATCGTTTCTAGTTTCTAAAATACTAAAGAAAATTCAAGTTTTTCTGCTTTGGCATAATGAATGCTATAATGAACTTAGGTACATATCAGATTATGCTGACTCAGCCTATTTTCAAACATAATGTTAAATACGGAAAACTGACTTTTTATATAAAAAATGGTACAGTAGGTACTAGTGCGACATAATGAACATTTTAATTTAAAAAAGGGGTAAAAAATTAACCAAACTTAAAAAAGTGCCGAGTCAGCATATTATGTAGCTATGTTTAACCAAAAATTAAGACATAATAAAGTATATTTTTTACAATATTTTTTATATAGTTATGAAGAAGAAACATTCATTATACCCAAACAGAAATAAAATTTTAGTTTTCTTTAGTATTTTATAAACTAGAAACGATAAAAGTTGAGTGACTTTTTTGTACTAGGAAATCCCATGCATTGCACCACGGCCAATTTTTATTTTTACTTCAGTGGTCGAATTTTCGGTTTTAAAACTAATTTTTTTAGAGCTGTTTTCATAGGCGCCTAATTTTTGAAAATCCAGGGTACCCTTTACTAAAAATAAATATTCCTTACTAACTACGACTTTTCTTTCGAAAATCGCTGCATATTTACACCAGGTAGAATAACCTTTATTTAGGTTTTAGGGTTGATATAATCGGCAGATTGTTGTTATTTAGCAATAATCTCGATTAGGCAAACTTTGCGAAATGTTTTTATATTTACTGTGCATAAAAGCTGAACACAATTTGTCCGTTTGATGTCAGAAATGCCTGGCGGCGATACTGTTTGATCAGCAGGCGACATAAAAATTGTAAGACCTTCGAAGTACCGGCGGCAATTAACGCATTTTCAGTTAGATGTGTGTTGCAACTGATGGAAACATTTTCTGGTGTGATGCAATGAATCCGCGTGTAAATCCCTACTGTTACGTAATAAACATGCTGCCTGACAGAGGAAAACATTGTGAATATAAAGCAGCAATACTTACGGAACAGATTTAGGTTGAATATTAGGGATGTGCTGAAGTTTTAAAAGCTCGGGTTTGCCAACCGTTGAGCTTCAACGAAAAGTTCGGACAAGCTTTAAGCCCGAGCACCTTTAATGCCATCAAGAAGAAAGGGGTACGAGAATACGTTCATATTCATTCGAAAAGCATCCCTAATCAAAATAATACAGAACACGTGATGTGTGGTTAAAGAGACGTCTCGGTTTGCAATTACCAGTGTTGCAAAATGTAAAATTCATATAAAATATATTTAATTAAAAAATGTTTAAAAAAAAAATGTTTATGACTGTTGCAGCAGTTTTTTTTATTTCCTAAAAAAAAGTTTAAGAGTTTTGGGCTTTTTATTTAATCAGATACAGAAACATTGAGCGCTTGTGTAATTCGATACGCGCTGTAATTCGTTACCGGCAAATTCGCAGACATTGCGTTTCGTTACTTTTGCTGAGAGAGCATATTCACAACAAACGAAAAATAATTGAAAAGAACGCTATGCTGACTAGTCTCATTACCTTTAAGTAGCTTAACTTTTTTCATTCTTAATAATTTTTACTCTCGCATGCAACACTATAGCAATAGCATTGGGCGCTTGTGTAATTCGATACCTGCTTTAATTCAACACTGGCTGTAATTCCATTAGGGCAACTTTGCTGACATTGCGGTTCTCACAACAAACGAAAAATAATTAAAGAGAAAGCTATGCTGATTAGTCTCGTTATATTTTAGTAGCTTCCTTTTTTTCATTTTTAATATTTTTCTCTCTTGCGTGCAGCGTAGCAATAGCATAGGGTTTGGCCCAGTTTTCAGCTGAGTGCTGAGTCAAAAAAGACGCTAAGGCACGAGCTTTTCAGTTCGAGCTCGACTCAGCACATCCCTGTTGATTATTACGACTTATCTTGTTTGCGATGCAGCGATAAAACATCGTCTGTTTAGCAGCAATAGCGAAATAGTAATAGACTTTCCAGAAATATGCGTATCGTATTATGTTTTAAGTCTGCCTAGCCTGTGCTGTAAAAGTAATGTAACAAAATATTGTAGCAATATGAAGGTTAAATATACAACGAACGTTTGGTTAGTTAGTGAAAATTCATGGACAACAAAATTTGAATACAAAAATCGCTATTATGACGTTAATAAATCAACATGTAAATCTCTACTATTTCAAACATTCTGCTTGTCTGGAGTAAATCCTGTGTAAACAATGACTTTATTGCGCTTAGCATAGTTTAATGTTGCTACCGCAGGCGCATGAAAGCGGTGAATAAAAACTTACGGGTTGATTTACGCACATATTAATACAGCGCTTTGCAACTATTAGTCCAACATTTTCTTGGAAACACCCCTGTCAGAATAATCCTTGATCTACCTATGCATACACTAGTTTCACTGAAACCAATGAACTGCTTGCTTTTACGATGCTAAGCGGATCAACGTGTGTTTATTTTACATTGATTCATTATTGAATATTATTCAGGCTGCTCCTGGGTACTGTGTGTTTTTCCAGGTTATGCGTGCATACCCTACATACCCATGTTAGGCGCCCATGGCTGTTCTGTATTTTTAAACTTCGATGGTATCTTTAGATCACATTTTGAGCATATCTATCAAAACACAAATTTTGATTTTCCATTGGTATGTCCCATTAAAAAAGGCTACTGAGGAGATGTGTTTGCAGTTTTAACATTTTAGTTTAGTTATTGAAAAAATTGTATTGACAGGTGAATGTTGAAGCACAGAATGGTAGTTTAGATGAAGCTTGTAATATTGAATCTACAAATATTCAATCTGTTGAACCAATCAATGAAGAAAATAAGGTAAATGTGTTGGCATTAAAAAACCTCTCTCTTTCTCTCTTTGTATAAAACAAAAACTTAAAAGCCTTATAAAAAGTTTGAACAGTAATGTATTTTATTATGTCAACATGTATATAAATACATAAAAGGGAAAAGCGTCGCTAATCAAAATAATACAGAACGTCGAAAAGCATCAGTCGAAAAGCGTCGCTAATCAAAATAATACAGAACCCGTAGTTTGCAGTTAAAAAGATGTATCGTTACGTAATTATTATGAGAAATACAAGTAAATAACACGAAATATCACTGTAAGCTTAGAAAATCAAGTTTAAACAGTCTTTTCCTTGCCCTGCTGATATAGTTTTTAACATATTACCTGAATTATATTATTGTTGTATGACAATTGGTATTGTTTAAACAACAATCGGTATTGATCGGACATCAATTGATAAATATGTGTCCTACTAATGTATATAATGGTAAAACAAAAAATTAATATAAATATTAATAAGGTTTAAAATTTTGCTACTAATTGGATGTTGCTAGTGATACACTGTTTTTCGCACACAAGCCACTTCACATAAATTATCAGTGCAAATGACTGAATTTGCAGTATGTTGTTCATATATTATCTTGTTATTGTATCACAATATCAGTATAATATATTTAAAAAAATTCCTAAGAAAATGTAACAAACAAAAATCAAGTCGAACCAATTGTTGTGTAAGTCGTATATATTTCTCTTAAATGACATCGTCAGTCTATTTTAATTTAGTTCCAAATAGTTCAACTTTTTCAAAAAATTGTGGATTTAGAAAATTGTTCTGGAATATTTATTATTTAACAAATTTTCAGTTTTTCTTCCCAGTCGCATTTACTCTTCTGTCCTTTATTTCCCAGTTAAAAATCAAATAAACTGTTTAAGAATTGAACATGAAGTATGATTCCCATTGGCATAGAACAAACCAAACCTGTCTAATTTAACCAATGCAGTTCATTAGTTGATTTTTAATTTTTCCAGACTTTTATATTGTAGTGTTTTTTGTTTTCTCTGCTATGTGTGCCATGCAATGGCCTTGAAACAGTTGGTTGCAGTATAATTCCCAAGGGATTTTACCCTGGCTTTACATGAACTTATAAAGCACCATGTGCTGACATTAACTTGCAGTAATCACTTGCTGGCGACCCATGAGAATCCCTTTAAGCACTTTGTGCGTCATTACAACAAGACTCAATTACTGAGGTCTGCCTGGACCTCAACTTCTTATTATTTTCTTTGATGTGTTGGTGGTTACAAACTTTAAACCTATTTTTAATTTTTATTTTGTCTAATTGGTTTTACAGTCTTGCCTAACCAACAAAGCAAAAGGGTCATAATGTAGTAAAAAAAGTCAAGAAAAATGTTTATTTTTAAAAGCATTTAACTACCTTATTTTATTAATATTTCCCTGAACAGGTTTTTGATCGTTATCCAATGAATTTTTTTTTTATGTGGCAAATTCTGTGATTTCACTGATTTCCAGCTTAAAAAATTAAATTATGAGATGTGTTCAATTAGACATATAGGTTGCTCTTCTTTGTTGGTTTGCTTAGTATGACCAATGGATGATTAATAATGGTGTGGCAGTGAACTTGTCGTGGCGTATTAGAGAATTCACTGAATAATTCATAGAATAATTCATCAAGTCGAGACCTAGCATCGATGGCTAGAAGCTCCAACAAATTTTCTTTATTATTCAGCTCTAATAATAATAATATATTCATCTAGTGATTTGGTAATTCGCATTACATTCCCATATTGTGTGCCAAAGATGTGGGAGGTCTTTAGTGTTCTATACATTATACTGATGTTCTTATTTTTCAGGATTGCATTTTAAAGTTTCTGTAAAGTACATACGTCGTTACTTCATTGTACATATGTTGAAATACAACATATAGAATTTTTTTATAATATGTGAGGATTGAAAATATTAGGACAAACTTTTTTTTTTATCGCCACTGAATGATTAGTATACTTGTATAACTTTAGCTGGTGGTTATTTAAACTTTCATTCTTAATCCTATACTTAATCTTATTGCTTTTGGTGCAATTAATGCATTCTACCACTACTATTTAGTGTTCACATTTGTTATACTTTATTTGTCAACAAACCTACATACATAGCTTATTTTAGGTTTCTCGTAAAAAACTAAGCCGCGGCAAATCCTTGAACCATGATGAGATGTGCGATAAACAAGAACTTGTTCATGATGAATCAGTGTTTCCATCTCCATTTGTCATTACCCAGGAAGAAGTAAGATATTCTATTCATATCTTAAACATCACTATTTTAAGTTATACTTCACTGTTTTGTGATTGTCAAGAAAGTTTTACTTATAATTGTCAAACATATTTAATCATTTATTTAAGCCTGACCATTGTTTTTAAGTTTAAATTTTAGGATTTATTCAATATATATATGTATTTTAAGTTTTCTAAAATATGTTTTTTTTACCTAGAGGTTTATACTTACCAAAAGTTATAAAATCTTGACTCACTTATATTTTTTTCTTGTTTGAACATAGCTACATAAATGTTCAGTTTATCTATGGATAAACATGAGCTTACGCTGTTAAAAGCATATTTAATTTTCAACACAAATGCATGATACTTAAACTTGCTGTATAATCATCTTTTAAAAAAGTTGGGCAGTCATATTGAAACTTAAATTTAAAATTGCTTAAAAAAGTGCTCATATGTATGTTCACTTAAAAATTGTTTGTAATTGTTTTACATATTCAGAGATAAAAATACATATTCACAAATAAATAAGAAAAAAATAAATAGTTAAACTTGAGTAATACTTTTATTTATAGAAAATGTCATGCCTTGTTTAATGACCATTTTTTCACACCTGGTTTGATTTATTTATGAAGTTGTTTTTATTTCTTAAACTTGGTGGTATCATAAAATCATGTTTGACCATTTCTACCTATAAACAAATTTATAATTTTGTTGGTATGCCCCTTTAATGTGTGTTTGTTAACATCTAAATCATATAAGTTTGCTTGTTTTTTAATTGATAAATTCTTCACGGTCCTAACTGCTAATTTAAGCCATGCTTTTAACTGTGGAAAAATTGTAACTATATAAAGTTTTATCTCTGTTAATTTGAAGAATGATAACAAATTAGGTATGTCACCCAATATGCTAATATATGCAGAGTCAAGAGTTGTAAAAAACTACCTAAGAGGGTGATTTTGTGACTTTGCGGGTTTTTTAGACTAATAGTTGCCTATTAAAGCGTTGGTTTTCCCTAATTAATTCATTGGGCATAAATTTTAAAATTTGACCTAAATTTGCGCAAATATGGTAATTACAAATTAACATTGTATTGTCTGCTGTTTCTTGCAACTGTGATTTCTTACAACTTTTTAACCCTGGATAATTCAATCAATAGCCCACTGTAAAACAAACAAATATTAACACCTTAATTAGCAGTTGGGTGTTTGGTTTTGGGAGTATGTCATGCTGACAATTGCTTATTAATAATATTTCGCTTAACCAGACGCCAATCACCTGCTCGGTTAGAGCTAAGGTTAAAAATCAATATTTCTTCAATTTCTACCATGACCGCAAAGTGATAAATATAATATTCTTTATAGTTTATTTACCCACATATCAAATCTCATGTTATACATCTTTCAACAAAAATAAAATAAAAATAAATAGATATATACTTGTTAATTTTAGAATAAATGTTCAGGTTTAAAACTGCATAACTAGCAAAGAATTAAGAATTACTTTTGTGCTTGATAATGTGCAATAAGTGGGAGTGGACCTCAAACCATAATTAATTACACTACTTACAATAGTTATACTATTATAAATTCTTGTGTATATTTAGTTAGGAAGGAGTTAATGTTTGCAAAGTTCACAGGCAAAGTAAACTTCCACACATCAGAAACCAGTCAGTCAGTAACACAGTAATCTGTAGGCTACTTTTTGATTCTGAACCTGGGCTATCACATTACCAGTTCTTGACATGAATTATGATACCACTCCCTAATACTGACTGTGAACTCTCGGAGTGTAAGATATTGATGTCACTGGCACCATATGCAACACTCCAATCAGGGTGAATTACGTAGTGTTGTTTAGCACATTAGTGGGAATGTAAATCATTTTTCGATGAGATATTCTTGTTATTTGGGTGTCGTATTTCCGCCCATGTCTCAGTACTTATTCTGTACATTTAAATTTTTTTATTTGTTTCTCTTTACAAATTAAAAGTTATATATATATATATATATATATATATATTTGTATGTAACCTATGTAACTTACTTTTATCCTTATGTGGCCAGAAAACAATAGTCGTTATCACACGGGTTTATCACCTCGTGCCAGCCTACGAGTTACCATGTATGTTACTTTGTAGGTGATTATTTTTTTTTTTAGATTTTTTTTGTGTATGGCTGATAATTTGGACAACCCATTAGTGACCACTGGGTTGGAGCAATTGTCGTTAACTGTTTTGCACAAAGACACATACGCCCACAATTGTAGCAGTGTCGAGCCTTGAACCCATTACCTGTAGGTTACAGGCAGGCGCGCTAACCACTACGCCACGGCGCCGGACTTATTTAAATATATACAAAAAAATAAAAAAAATATTTAAATTTAATACCACATTTTAGTTAGGAATAAGCATAATATATAACAAGTGTAGAAAAAATCAATTGACAAGTAATTAATGATAACAACGCTCTCAAGCAATGTAAATCTTGAACCCGTCAGAAACCTGTTGGTTACTCAGTAATCAGTAATACACTTGGATGTCTGTAATGCACCTATCAAATATTATAAATGAAAATAGTGCAGCAACTTAAAGATAGACTAGTCAGCATGGCTTTTTCTTTAATTATTTTTTATTTGTTATGAATTTGCTCTTTGGAATCTGTGATGAGGATATATAAAGTGGCTTTGTGAAAGTTCGTTTTTTTTGTTATACAATAGTAACAAATAGTACAAATTTTGACATCTCTTAGTTCTACTGGGTAATGATACTAGACTAATGCATACTCACTGTGTGCTCACTCATTAGACCTGTGCTTTTTGTTTCATGGAAAAATGTAAAACTTAAAATTTGGCATAATAAAATTGACTGGGAGAGTTGTTTTTTAAGGTTTTAAACTAATGCCTCCATTGAGTTTCATATTAAAGCAACAGCCAAACAAAATATTTAATTATTAATGAGAGTTCAGTGTTTGCATTCACACCAAAGTGAATCTAGAATGAGTTTTAATTAGGAATTAATAAGATGTTGTTGTTTTTCGCTAAATTGGAGGTTTAAGTTGTTCCTATTTACCAGGCATTAAGGGAAACGTACCCCTTACTTGCAAGGCAAAACAACCGCTACCACTTTGCTTCACCTGGCGGTGGAAATGATGAAAGTGGTGAACGACAGAGGCTCAACAATGATGTTTTGGAACATTCTTATGAAGGTTTGTATTAAATTTTTTCGCTTAACCAACAATTCTATAGATCAAGGTTCAAAAACGTGTGTGTTGCAGGTTGCATCATATTTTCATAAAATGGAATCAGTGTGTAACAAAACTTTTAAAATTTAGCAGAATGATTTTTGTGTGTTATTTTAAAGCCTAAGTATTAAAAGTCAAAAGGAACTAAGTCTGCATGAAAAAAAGGACAACCTTACTTGTGGTAAATTATATTAAGTAAAAAACATGTTTCAATGTAGTATTTTCATGACTTTACCAGGTCACGTGACACAACGTCCAACATTACGTCGAGAATCGGATAAACCCCCTCGACTACAAAAACAAGCCAGCAAAGATCGACTCACCCCATCTAGTGGTAGATTATCACATACTCACAGCTTTGAATCAAACGGAGGGGAGAGCACTGGAAGTCTTTCTAAACGTAAATATTACATAACTTTTATCTTTAGTAATAATCCAATTGTGAAAGAGAACCTGATATCAAATTTTGTATTTAAATTACAAACTATTCTTTCTGAACTGAATCTACCATTTTATTTTTGTTCAGATCAAAACCAAACTGTTTTTGAGTTTTTGCACCTGTAACATCACAGGTGCTTCTCACCCTAGTCCATGTCTTAATATAAAATAGTTTATTTTGTGGTATCTCAAAAACATTTTTTTACAAACTTTAGTTTACCAATGCATTAGGCTACTGAACAAGCATAGCCCACTTGCTATTGTTTGTTTACGCTTAAAGACACACAGTTACTCTTAGGATTACAACCATACCTTGCTAGCCATTTTAGGACTCTTAACTTAAAAATATAACAAAATATGACTGCAGTGACCCTTTAACATGAGGCTTCTTTATAGTGGGAAAGTTAATACACTGTTGTGTTTTATGTGACTTACTTTAACTGAACCTTAACTACATTTTCTGTCAATTTAGCTTAAATGAAAAATCAACAAACTTTGTTGATATTTTATTCAAAGTTCTCTGTTTAAGAGTTTACCTATTGCCTTGAATCAATGACATACTATGCTGACTAGGAACCTTTTATCCTATTAGTTTTTAAACAATTTTTTTATTTTAAAATATTTAATATTTCTCACTGGTATTTGTTGTTTTATTTTCTGTTTGTATTAACCATTGAGTTTGGAAAACTGCTGATTCTCATTAACCCAGTATTAGGTTTCATCCAAATATTAAACTTATTAAAATCTAAAATTAATAATTTTTAGACAAAGAAAAATCTTCACGAAGCAGGCTTTTAGAAAGAATAGTAAAATGATTAAATATGCACTGTTTATCAATTATCCACATTAACTGCCTAAATTATAGATTAAATTTTGAAAATTAAATAAAATTTTTAAGCTCCTATCTTTCCTACAGATTCAAGCACTGAATGTCTTGATTCGATGGGAGTGGACGTGCATGAGTTCCTCGTTAAAGCTCTGCAGGGAAATTCCCGTGATCGTAGCATCTTGTTGAAGCTCGAACATGACATGGTTCAATTTGTCAGCAATTCAGAGTAAGTTAAACTATGTTATTGATGTTGGGTTTAAAAAAAAGGAAATTTTTAGTTGTAGCTATGGGACCTTACCAGTTTAAAATAGAATATTCATATATTAGTATTATAATTCTTTATTCTCAATAAAAACTATCTTCTAGGATTGCATTTATGAAATTTCCGGAAATGACATCCTACCATAGAATGTTAGTACATAGAGTTGCTGCATATTTTGGTTTGGATCATAATATTGATGCAAAAGGGAAATCTGTGATCATCAACAAAACAGCGTACACAAGAATGTATGTATTATGTATTGATTATAATTCTCAAGTTCTGTTGATACTGATACTTTTATCTAGTTTATTCAGGAAAACTTTAAAAACAATTGTTAGCATATTGTGATAATCAAGGAAGCCTTTTAATCCCATTTTATTGGCAATAATGTTTAAAAATGTATTCTCAATGCAACAGACAGATGTTTTAAATATTTTAACGGTTGTAAAAAAAATCTTACTTTTGGAAAATTGAGTATTAATTCAGTGTTGTTTTTTTGTTCCATAATGCAAATTGTTGTCCATAGGCCTGAGAAGAAGTTTAGTGACTATTCATATCACGGTGAAATATGTAGCTCACGTGATGAAGATATGAGACGCAGATCGATATTGAAAAGGATGAAAAATTGTCAAAGTTTTGAACATTTTAAGGTTGATTTGTATTTTTAGATTTATTTTCTTTTTATTTCTAAGAGTTATTACACCTAGACCATTTGGAAAATCAGCCCCTTTTCTACAGTTAATCGTCGAAAATTTTTCTAAAGTATTCTAGTACTACATCTTAAATTAAAATGATTGCATCTTGGGCAATTTGTATGTGACAATCAATTTTTTATCCGATAATAAAAGTGGATTCGGCCATTCTGGATATCTCAGTTCTTAAAGGGGCATACCAACAAAAAATCAAAATTTGTGTATTGAAAGATATACTTAAATGTGATCTAAATGTACCAACAAAGTTTAAAAATACGAAACAGCTTTTTAAAAAAATGAGTTTTAAAACTGCAAATTTAACCGTTGAAGTAAAAAATTACAGTGGCGCAATGCATGAGATTTTCCATAGGAAAAAATTCACTCAACTTTGATCGTTTCTAGTTTCTAAGATACTAAAGAAAATACAAATTTTATTCCCGATTTGGTATAATGACTGCTTCTTCTTCATGAATATAAAACATGTAAAACATATACTTTATTATATTTATTTTCCATTGAAGATAGATACATAGTATGCTGATCAGGCACTTTTTTCCTCTTATTTAATTTTTTTGTGTGACAATTATGCCACCGATACTGGAAAATATATTGTTATAAATTAATGAAATGTGTTTTTTTTAATTTCAGTCTGAGCCCCATAAAAGTTGGAAGATGATGAAGCAACGATCGTTTGAAGAGAGAGAAGTTAATTATGAGAAAATACGTGCAAGAATTTTCAATGAGGCTGAGGTAATTTGCCAATTTTTGCCCTTGAGAAAGAGAAGTTAGTTCACCCTGCATGTACATGCGTTTATCTCTACAACATTTGCCTGTATTCACCACAAACTAAGGAAATGTTAATATCACAAAAGAATGAATATGTTGACCCTAAATAAACAGGAACCCATCAGGTCAGGTCACGCATAAATTTTATCATTTCTTGTTTTATCAATACCAGCAGGAAAAGAAATTGTGATTAATGTTTTGAAAGCCAGTTTCGAGTCGTAAGAATATTGACTATCAAATTGATTTTTATGAGATATTTTTTAAATTCTTTAAACTAGGATTTCATTATTCAGTAGTTCTGTACTGTTGTTCAAACCTTTATATGGTACCAGCCATTACACAAACAAAAATAACACTTAAATTTATGTTTGTTAACACAATAGAAACATAAAGGGACTGTAAAATAACAATAAAGTAATTTGATAACCTTAAGTGGCTCAAATGTTGACAAAATAGGTATTTTAACTAAAGCTTGTTTAAATGAAACTACATTTTTCAATTTTTCATTTGCAGCAACTAAACGATGGTCTTGATAAATCACAAGTTGGGGATTTATGGAGCAGAAAGCAATGGGATGGAACAGGTTAGATTTTATTTGTTTTTGTTTCAATCAAAACTCTATTCTTCCATTTTTTTATGGTTGTACACAGGGGAACAATATGATATTCTAGAATTGTAATACAGTCTCCTTAATATTATAGGACAACTATTTAACCAAAAACCATTTATTTACACAGAAATAATACCTTGCTTGAAAATACAGTGGACGATGTAGAAAATAGATAAAACTGTCTCATTGAGTTATTTTGTATGGGTGCTGAACTGCTAAATGTTACATTACACATAAACACTGACGGTTTCGTCATTTTTTGCTGGAAACGGTCATCACAAATCATAGGCGTAAAGTTTTACAAAACGTTGTGCAAAAAAAAACAGGAAAAAATAACGTCTTCGCGCCAGCAGGCGTGAAAAGAATCGATTTGCAACCCTTTGTTTTTGGTTTGCAATCCTTTATGTGCTTTGTACACGCTCAAACAAATGTAAGCGTATTCAGAATTACTTAGGAATGAGACGAAATTTAAATTATGCGGGTTTGGCGAGTCCATGTAATGAGAAACGGTTGAATCCGATTGCCCAGCGAGTGATGTCACAATGGCTATGTCGTACGTGACTTTCAACAAGCCCGCCCGAGTCTGCGGTTATCGTACAAACGAAAACTTGTTCGTCAGTATAGGTAGGTTTC
Organism: Ciona robusta; assembly: GCF_009617815.1. Taxonomy (NCBI): domain Eukaryota; kingdom Metazoa; phylum Chordata; class Ascidiacea; order Phlebobranchia; family Cionidae; genus Ciona; species Ciona robusta. Next base: position 1,550,459 of record NC_143241.1, on the reverse strand, counting down.
TAGACCAAAATATCGCGAAAATAAACTGCCTAAATAGTTTTCAACACTGCTCTATATTTATATACGATGTTTTCCTTAGCCAAGCAGCATGTTTATTACGCAAGAGTAGGAATTCACACATGGATTCATTGCAACATAATAGGGGTTTTTTGAACCGGGCAATTGATTACGACATAATGGCAATTTACACGTTGATAACTTACGTCACAATGACGATTCACACATGGATTATTTAGCAAACATGAGTTTTTGCATCGGTATTGACACATTTTAACGAACGTAAACAACGTTTTTGCGCAGTAATACTGATCTTCGTTTGGTCGAATGTAATTCCTTACGCATTATTAATCCATAAAAAATCAAAAGGTTGCCAGGCAACCCTGCAACTCCGTAACTTTATGCCAGTGTCACAAATCCCATTTATCGTGCGAATAGAGAATCGTTTTCAAAATCATTATTATTGTTATTAGATTGTTGGTCCAATTCAAAAAAATAAATGTGCCGTAAAATTTTCACTAATTATCAATAATTTTTAATATAAAAGTTTCCATGTTTGTTATGCAAACTTCGTAATTTAAAATATTTGTACACCAAAGATGAATACATTTCTCAACTGTAGACCTGTAGTCTAATGATAGCTGTTTATTTCTGCAATTTAAGTAACCGGATTATGTGCATTAAAATAAAATACTTTGATGTAAGGTGTGTTTAAAATGGGTTCGCTAGAAACATAGCAAAATCTTATTTGTTTTCCTGTCTAGAACAAAGTTCTTCAAGAGATAACAGTTCCTCTCCACTGCCTCCTAGTGATGATACACCTTCAAATCTGCGACCAAAACCTGGAATCACAGTTTTATCCCGTCGGCATAATCCAGAATTTAATGGTAGCACCAGTGAGTTTATTACACAAATATTCAATTTTTAACATTAGAGATGAAGTAAAATAAAGTGACTATATCGTGCAAAAGCTGTCTGCTAAAAGGGCATACCAACAAAATCATGATTTGTGTATGGGTACAAATGCTCAAAGGGAATCTAAAGGTTTAACCAAAGTTTCAAACAATGAAAGGATTCTGGAACTGCCTGTCAAAGCCATAAATTTAACCGCTAAAGTAAATGAAAAGTCGGCCGTTTTACAATGCTTGGGATTTTCCATAATAAGAAATGTCGCTTAACTTTGACCACTTGTAGTTTCTAAACCACTAAAGAAAATTCAAAACAAATTATATTGTGCCAAGTAAAGACATACTTGTTGTACACCTTGTGTTACACTGAGGATGGTATGCAGAAAGTATATTCAACATTGACCATGAATCAAGTTTCCTTGTAGGTATAGCAACGAGTTACACTGCATGCAGAAAAAATAATCAAAAGTTAAATAATATTTTTTGATCATAGATTATTGTCAAAAAGTTAAATAGCGAAATCCGTTGAGTGTCTGGGGGCATGGCAAATTGATATTTTTTAGAGTTGGTAATGCAACATGAGATTGATTTCTGCAAATTCAAGTCAAATAGATTGTGTTGAATCGATTTTTTTTTATAAGTTTTATCGGGATCTAGGTTCTTTTAGAAAGACATGCTTCGGATCGCAGAAGTTTGGCTATCACTTACTTTGACTCGCTGCTTCACTTTCCATACTATTTATACTGTTTATATTAATTACTATTCTATTGGGGTATTAAAACATAAAAAAATGTCTTTGGCTTTGTACTGAACATTTTACCGCTTTTTTACCGAGAATTTCCTTCTTCATGGAATAATTTCTGAGAGAAATTCTCTTTCCTACTTGCCTCTATTGTTGTGTCACAAATACAGAAAAAATAATCTATATTCAGCTGAGAATTACTGATTGTACTTTCTGCATACCACTTAAGTTTTTTGCTTGATTATTGTTTAGCTAATTAATGATCAAGCCTTTTTCCTAAGTGCGAGAAGCCATTTTTGAGGTGTTGTAATTAGCATTTGGCTAATATCAAACAAAGTTCCACTATCAACAATTTAAATATTATATTTGCATAACAAATATTTTTATCACTGCACAGGTCCTTCCAGCAGTACCTCTTCTACTAACCAGTTTGTAGCAAATGAAAGTTCAAACGAGCATTTGAATGGTGGCACACATGTCCCGTCTTACCAAGGTCAGTTCAGACAATTAAAATTTTTTATGACAACTTAATTTTCATTATGTTTCAAAAAAAGAATTTTTAATAATTTTTGTTAGTGTTTTGTGTGTTTTTGTTATGCACACCTGGTACAATACATTTTCTATGTAAACATGTTAGTGATTATTGTTATTAATAAACAATATAATAGAACTTTATTTACCTTACTGATCTTATTCTTTGTCTTTCATTCTTGCCTTCTGCCTTCTGACAAACTGGTGAAATTGCACGTTTTATGATGTAATGTTGGCTGTTGCATGTCATATTGTGTGTATCGTTTACTCAGCTTGTAGCAGCTTAAGATTGCCCTCCCCTGGCCATGTTGTAAATTTGAAACACACTCAATTAGTAATTGCTGTTCCTGCTGGTTTCTCAGTTGAACCAGGCACACTACTGACGCATCCACGCACCGGTTCTTAGTTTTTACCATATCTCACAAGCTTAAAATGCATTATCACCAGCTCTTTTTTTTAATTTATTCATATTAATTAAGGGAGTACTGCACATGATGTGAATGAATGTGTGTGAATGTTATTGTAACACCTAATTCACACTTCTAACAAAATATGTGAAAACACGTAGGAGCTCCGTATGTAACTATTGATGGCCAACCCCTTTTGTACCCATCTAAACCCCTCATGGTCCCTACATACCCCACACCACCCTTCCCCGTGCAGATGGGCTACCAACCCCTTCACAGACCCAACAAATTCTACTCCACCCATTACCCAGCCCATAGGCCTCCATATGCCAACAATCACTGTTTCATGCGACAAGGTAAGACATTTTACATTGTAAAGACACTGAACTTTTTCCTAGTTTTTTAAAAAAGTGTGGGAAAGGGTTTTTAATTCAAATGCAATGTTTACATAGGAATAAACACGATAAGGGGAAATGTGGTAAATTTACTATATTTACTAATTTTAATCAATTAATCAGATTCTCATTTTGTTTAGATTCCAGAGAAAGCTTAATGTCTCACCCACGTAATGGTTACTCTGTAAGTTTAATACTTATTTACATATTTTAGCCTATTATTAATATGTAAGGGTGAGCCAAGATACAAACTATTGGGATTTGGGGGATTGGAATATTTACATCCAATATTCAATCGAATCCGAATATTTGATGACGTCATTTAATTAATTCACTTATGTGATGACGTCATTTAATAAATTCACTGATATGAAACAGAGATCAAAGATCTAATGCGTGGACATGTTAATTAAACTAATTAGCTTAGTATTAATTAACCCTTTTACTACAACGGTTGACTGAGCTTGATCAAAAACTTTTATTGCGTCCTCACTTAAATGGAAATAGTTTGATTCAGACGTGAATCGATGTGAGGATTCCTTATCTCACCAACACGTGCCCTCCAAATTCCCAGACAATATAGCCGCTGTATCGACAGTAGGGATGGGCTGAGATCTAAACTATTCGGATTCGGCGAATTCGAATATCTAGGGTCCAATATCCGATCGAATCCTAATATTCGATGACGTCATTTAACCTAATTCAATGTGGTGAAACAAATGGATTTATTTAACCGCTGCATATCCATTTCGTTTCTATTGGTAACGTTCTATCGTAGCGTTATATGCGCGCCGAAAAATTAATTAACAACCTGTCAATCAACGCCGGCCGAGTGCCGATAAAAGGCGACGCACCACTATTAGTCACATGACATCAAAGGTTAAACTAGATTTTTACACTTTTAGAATCCAAAGTTACAAAGTTGCCAGATTAAAACGTTGTATTGACGAGTAGATGTCTCGTCAAGAATACGGTTGAATCGTTCTATCATACTATAATTGTAGCCAGCCATGTAAATGTGCAAATCATGATAATTTCGTTTTTATATTTTCTAAAATCGGACATGGTAGAAAGCTACGCTTTTACAAATGCGGCAATTAGGTAATAGCAGGAGCATGAGCTGTAATGACGTCATTAAGGAGAAAGACACACGGAAAGACGTTAGGTTTTAGTCGAAAGGCACAGTTAATCAAAATTGCACAAACACGTGGTTTCCGATCAAACGAACAGGTGGTTCACGATCAAAGAGGCCGCTCAGGACGCGAGTTTCATGAATTGCAGTGTTGCAGAACGTTGAATACATGTAAACATTTTTTAAACAAAATATATTTATAACTATTACGGAACATTTTGTAATGTTGAAATTGGATAATTTTACATTTTTTCGCTTTTAATTAGGAAATTAAGCGCGGAAACACTGTCCACTAGGTTATTCGAAAGGGCTGCGATTTCTTACTTTCTTTGAGTTAATTCCTAACGAACGAACTGGGTTAGGTTATAACATAAACGGCAATGTGAAACCGCATAATTGTAGGTCGTAAAACACACTGTATCTAAGCGTCCAGGAATTTACTGTTTTAACGCAATCAATAGCGTGCATGGCAATTTGGGCGAAATAGAAAGTATTCGGATTCGACCACGCATGTTTGGATTCGATCGAATACCTAAAAATGCGTCGAACAACGCCGAATATTCGGATTCGATTCGGCCCAACCCTATCGACAGTGCTGATTACTAGATCTATTCGCCTAACGGTTATAGCGCACGCTTTACTAAAGTCATGTCCCGGGTTCGGTCCTCGCCTGCTGTAACAATTATTTTTGATTTGTTTTCTTTTAAAAAGCGATATATGTGACTAATACTATATATACTTTTTGTTTATATTTGCATACTAACGTAAACAAATCCAAAAGTTACCGATTACCGGCGACTTCCCGAGGCATGGCAGTTTACTTGACTCGCAAGCATTACAATCATTAATTACTCATTATTTGGACGATTTTATACTCTATAGTTTATAAGGCTAAGCTTAGTTAAAATTATTGTATTGAATACAGTCGATTAATCAATGTTATAGTACATTCTAAGTACGAATTAGCACCCTAAACAAACAGAAATGTAATCGTTAATTACTCGCTAATTAAACGATCATATGCAATATGGTTTATAAAACTATGCTTAGTTCAAAATACTTTATACAGTACAATTATTTAATTAAAGTTTAAGGTGCATTTTGAATTTGGCGCATTTGATCAAACAATAAAGCAATCGTTAATTAATCGCTAATTATGCGAGGTAAGTGCGGAAAAAAGTCGTCCAAAAAACAACAACAACAAGTACAACTTTTCGACGAAAAAGGATCTATATGACCACTAACGTGCTCAATTATAAAACTAATTCACTGAAAGGTAAAACAAATGAAAACCAGACAAGTTTCGTAAACTACAGTGTTACAAGATATAAAATTAATGTAAAAAAATTTAAACAACGCCTATAAAGGACTGTTACAAAAGATTTTGCAATTTAAAAAAAAATAGTTTTACAATTTTTCCCTTTTAATTACCAAATCAAACACGAAAACACCAACCACTCAGTAGTTCGCAGGCTCTGAGATTCGTTACTTTCCTAGAGTAAATCCTAATGAACAAAATTTGTTTGAAATGAGTTCCATTACAAACTCTAATATAAATATTCGGATTCGATTTGACCAATCTCTAGAGTATTGTATTATTGGCTAATTGCTTCAACTATGAATGACTAACTTATGCGATAATAAAAATCGTGAGCTGCCTTTTGTTATTATGTTTTATTTGCTTCACTTTCTTCCTATTGTATATTTTCCTCTCTCGCATGCAATATGAAAGCAAGAACTTGCAAGTTGTTATTTGGGCCATCTTTTAGCCCAGGTCTAAAATTTTAACAGTTGGATCATAAGCTTTTGAGTTTTGGCCAGGCTCGACAGGTGGCCAGTGCTTTGTATTTGTAACATTTTATTTATTCACAGAATGTACCACAAATGACTGAAACAAGTGAAGGAAATTACCCCCAGCCCCAGTACTACCCCCCTACCTACCAACCTGCTCCAGTTCAACTGGTATATTACCCCAACCCTGTACAGGTATGTTTTTTAAATGTAAACTTTTATTGGGTTAGGTAATAGTGTTAAATAAAATAAGAGGCTTATGATTTAAACTTGCAGTAATAGTTGGTCCATATCTTAAATTATATTTAAATAATGTTTCTAATAAATTTATCTTAGCTTACTGTCTGAAGTTATTGGGCACAGTAGTGCTGATAGATCTCTATCGGCCACATAATGACCTTACATATCCTGTTTTTCACAAACAACATTCTAACATTAAACTCTTCAAACTGCATAATTAGGAAGTAATTAATGGTTGCTTTGATCGAATACACACTTCTAAAATGTTTTCTAAACATAAAGCTATTGAGAGCATTCAAGGCAATATTGTTAACTAATCATGACCATACATAAATATTAGCACCTAACATTGCCTACTAAGCGAGTATTTGTACATTTGTATAAAAATATTCAAACTATTACCTTTAAGTGAAGATGCAAAAGCAACCTTCATTTACCGTATAAAATTTACAATTGAGACAATGTGAGTTACACGATGAGTTTCCTCTTTACTATTCATTTTATAATGATATAAATCTGTGCCCCTTTATTACAACAATATTACCAATGTGGGCCTACTTAATTAATGTCTCACATAGAACTGTTTTACTCAAAAACAATTATAAGTGGGGTAATAAAAAACCGAAAACATAAACTTTTGATTTTCTCTTTAAATATTAAATGAATAGAAAAAGTTTTTAGTCTGGAGGATCAGTGACCAATATACCTTGATGTCCAACAAAATTGTACGACTTCTATGTTTATTAAAAATTTAATTTAAAATTTTGTGCATTTTTTTCAATCTAACTTTGATAAAATAAAAGCAAAATTAACAATGGAAGTACAGGGTAATAATACAAATATTAGTCATACAACTTACGTATTATGCAGTCTATGTTTATAAAAAACCTCAACTTTTCCTCACTTTTTCCACAAATGCAAAATATTTTTAACAGATTTTTCAGGGTCTTTTTCAAATGCTTTTTTCTCTTATAATTCATCATTTTTACCTTACTGCTTCTTTTTTAAATATAAGCTTACCCACAAATAACATTTATTGGTATGAAAACAATGTCCATAAGTTGCATAACCTATATAAAGCACAAGAAGTAAGTTAGGTAACCAAAGCATTGCACTGGATTTAACTAAATGGTAAGGCTTTTGAAAATCTAAAGGACATCTGGCCTAGTCTAAACAAAATTCAGCAACACAATAATAAAAATGTTCGGTAGCTTAACAGTCTAAACTTAAACATAAATTTTATCATCAGAAAATGTAGGCACAGCTGTAAAGTATCTGTTTTTGATACTTGATTACATTTAAAATCAATTAACTAATTAATTAAATTAAAATAATATACATACATCACTGGCGTAAAACACGGGTATGCAAGGTATGCCTGCATACTCTGACATTTTTGAGGGTATGCCTGCATACCCTGCTAAACTGACATGTAATAACGTAATTTATACTTTTCGGGAAGTTTATTCAAATAAATTATACACGGTTTTCGGATAGGATAGGAACGGTTTCGCAGCCTATGCATTTTTTATTGCTTTCGTTACGTTTACCTGGGTACGTAGCGATTATTACGTATTACGATCAAGTGAAAAGGCCATTTAGAAAGAAAAACTAAAGGTTTGTCAAAAAGGAAGTTGCAACCCACGCCAGTGGCCAGTGTTTCTGCGTATGATTTCGTAATTAAAGGGGAAAATTGTAAAAATACTTTTATTTTAATATTGCAAAATCTTTTGTAACAATTATAAATAAATTTTGTTTACATTAATTCTACATTCTGCAACACTGCAATTCACGAGACTCGTAGTCTTGTGCGGCCTCTTTGATCGTGAACCACGTGTTCGTTTGATCGGAAACCACGTGTTCTATGCGATTTTGATTAGCGGCTCCTTCCGACTAAACCGAACGTGTTCGCGTGCGCCTTTTCTTCTTAATGACGTCATTAGCGCTCGGGCCCAGGCTATTATCAATTGTCCACAGAAGCTTATTAAAGAAACTATAACGATTTGCACATTTTACATGTCTGGCTACAGGTGTAATATCATAAAACGAAATGTGAATTAAATATTCCAATTCAACCGTATTCATGACGAGACCAGTCGTCAATACAACATTTCACTCTGCCAACTTTGTAATTGGATAATATGTATATCATATGTAAAATCGAGTTTAACTTTTGATTGCATGTGGTCAATGGAGATGCGCCGCCTTTTATCGGCACTTGGCCGGCTTTGATTGACAGGTTTTTAATTAATTTCTTGGCTTGTAAAAAACGTTGAAATAAAACGTTACCAATAGAAACGATTCTAGATTTGCACCGGTTATACAATATTGGTTGTTTCACCACAGTAAATAAGGTTAAATAACGGCATCGAATATGCTGAACGGTCGTTTTCTCAGCTCACCTACACAGCACCATGCGTCAAGATTTTACAGTAGAAAGTGAGGGGGGTTAAAGCAAATTTTTTTGCGCCCTCGGCGCAAATTACAACCCCTTCTTTCCACACGTCTATTTGCGCCGTTGGTTGTAGTAATCATGATTCAATAATATGTGTCAAATTTTAACACATTCTTTTCAAATTAATTTCGTGATTGTCCCCGTCGTAACATTATACGTGCACGCAGTGGTGGTGCATTAAATAAGAGTAACGAATTTGAAAATTGGCAGGAGTGCGGCGCATGCCTGTATACTCTACGCCAGTGCTGGCCTGCATATGTTTGTATTTTTGGGAATTTGTTGATATTAAAATAATTTAAAATTTTAAAGAATGTATCCGAAATAGATGGATGCAGTCACCAGCCTTAACATTACAACGAGTTGTAGCAAAATTAAACGCGATTACGCACACACGAGACCACGAATAGACGCAACGACGCACAGACGTAAATAACACGCAGGCGAAGTTCCGCACACGCTAAGTAACCGCCGCAATGCCGACACAATGTAGTGCATTGTTAAACGAGCATTAACTTTTGCCGCCCTGACATATTGAAAGTTTTACGCCTATGACATACATACATAACTTTAACATCAATTTTATCACAAAGTTAATATTTGTTGGGGTAAAAAAACAAAAACAGAAAAGAAGTGGTTGTTTTTTTACCCCTACCCATAAGGCAATTTTGGGGTAAAAAAAAACAAGAGAAAAGGTATGAATTGTTTGCAAAATTTAAAATTAAAATATACCACCAGGAATAGCAAACAACTGCATTCATAATAAGTTTATCAAGAAAGGCCTTTTTACAAAAAAAAAGTTTAGCAAACCACATAAAAAGTTTTTTTTGTCATTTTTTGTTTGATTTAGTGATTTGTGTTTCGCCAAAAAGATAATTACTTTTTAGAAAGAAAGTTAGGATAAAAAATATGCTAAATAAATATTCTTTTTACCCACAAAAGTTGTTTGCCATAAAATGTTTTTTTTTAGCGGGATAGGAGGGTTGTCTTTTCTTACCCCAAATACCCTATTGTATTTTATTACCCTGCCTTTAATTTTTTTAAACTCACAATACAGTCTTGTCACATTTCAAATACAATATTTGTTTAACAAAATTTAGGCTTTATTTTTTTGTCAGCTATTCAGTTCAAGATAGGGATTACGCCTGGCCGCAACAGAAGCAGAAACAACAATACTGTTTTGATAAATGATTATGATCATCATGTCGATAATAAATTATTCATCAGGTGGTTCCAGTTGGTAAAAACAATCAACTTACATTGAGTGAAGATGACAAAGAAAATATTAATTCTAAAATGGATGAATTGAATATTTCTGATACACAAACTCAAGTAGGTGTTTTTAGTTTATATTGAAAATCATTAAAACCTTTTTATCCATGAAATACTTTTAAACTCCGCCTATCATTAAATGATTTCCTGAAGAAGCATGAATTTTAATACAATAATACTTATACTATGAAATACAAACTTCTAATTTTCTGTTAGCTATGTTACCAGGTAGGGCTGTGAAAAAGTTAACGGTTAACAGAAAGTTCAAGTCGTTAACCGAACTATGACGTCATAGGGTATACACGTATATCAATATCTGTCTTATTTACCTGAAAGGCGCGTGTCGGCGTTTGTTTTTGGTGCTTTGGTGCTTTGCGATAAGACAGAGAGTGCAGCGACGCTGTGGCTTTGATCGTGCCCTACAACTGCGATTACTTTGTGGTGTTTCATTTATAATCAATTGAACTATGTTCTTTATTCGTTCTCAATCCGTCCCCGCTATTTGTTTTCCGTGATTTATACCGTCACGACTCGGTGAACCCACCTGCAGTCACATTTGGTTCAGGCGACATGATAGATTGTTCTATTACTCGCAACGCGTGTTTGTGTTGCAATACCTATTTACTTTTATATTTTACATTTCTAACTGTTTTAATTTGTATTCTATTTGAATAAGATTTTTAAATAAAAAGACAAATTGCTAAACACGATCTCCCGACGCTCCAACGTCGTCCATTGCGTTTGGTAATACCGCATGGTAACTAGTTTTGCAACTTTATTTTGGCGTAATAATCAACCTAACTGTTTCATACATGGTAAAGTTACCTTTAAATTCGCGAACGAAAAGCGATAAACAAGATGCTTTTATTAGGATTACACTTGTATCGGTTAACAGGTTAACCGGTTAAACAAAAATGGAAAAATCCACAGCCCTATTACCAAGCATAATGTAAAGAATCTATCAGCACCTCATCTAATATAAAATATATGATCAGCTTGTGAAAAATTCGAATAGTTAAAATGAATCTGTTTAACCAATGGCAGAATGACCTAATTCTATTTGTGTGGGGAAATCTATTCTCAACCACAGGCGTGAAAGGGGTGCATATTTTTGCCCCAACACCTTAATTGACGTACCCTAGGGTTTTTTAATTTTGTTTAAGCCACGGAACACTTTATGCATTAAAATATTGCCGAATACCAAAAAGGGAGTTTCTTAGCAAACCTATTGCTTTTGATCATGAACTTTAGAGCGTTTCACAAAAAGATGTTTCACCCATTGTGTTGTGACCGGTTTTCAGAGCTCTAGAGAGTTTTTTCAAAGATGCTGTGACCACATAGAATATAAACAGACAAATTCTTTGCAGGACACATAATGGCTGTTTTAAAATGACTACTGGTACCTTGTAACCTTAATATAATGTTTTTTTTATGAAAGGGTATGTTCGAGAGCCCTGAAACTAGGTGGCAGTCAAGGGCAATTGGTGTTTTTACTTCAATAGGAAAAATTAGCCATTTTCTTAGTGTTTTGTTCCCAGTTTTTGCTGTTCTCTTTTTTGGGGGCAAATACAGAGTTGGGATATGGGTTTTCTCATGTTAACAACAACAATGAAAATCGAGCGTATTATATCCTGATGATGTTTGGAACTATGTATAATGTTCCAAAGCTGTTTTAACGAATTATTTGTTCTGTTTTGGTATTAAATATGTGTTTTCTGGTGTTTGTCTACAGCACCGTCATCAGAAGCTTCAAAAATATGACACTGATAGCTCTTTATGAGATTTTTGTATGATTTATGATAGAAGTACATACTACTTAATATACATCAAATGAAAGATAACTTAATACTAAGTTTACAATGCATTTCTTTTAGATATTTCTGTTCATTCTGGTTATATTTAATATTGAAATTCATCGTAGGGGTTGCGACATGACAACATGTTAGCTAAAAGTAGGTATATGTAAAATCACGCTTATTAGGCTGGCAGTTGATTGCGGGTAAGTGTTTAAAAATCTTAACAATATGACATGTAAATATCATCTTATATTTGCCGATACGTTGATTATACAAACGCACTGTAACCCGTTGCGATAATGGAACACATCACAATACCACGTATGATGTAACATTGTTCAACTGACAGGTGCAACACTGCGCAATATCTTACCTTAATTCTGTGCGTCACAATATTGTTTATAATGCAACATTTGACTTTAAAACTCGTAATTGCGCAAAATAAAAGTATTTCGCATCACAATTGAACACGTAACAATTTTGTGCTGGTTGACGGGCGCAATGAAGTTTGAAAAAATCATTTTAACAAAACTCCAGGGAAAATAAACAAAATTAATTAAACATGCGTCAATCATGTTTCACAACACACGATCAAAGCTGTGTCCACCATGATCTCCCTTAGTTTTAATAGACTAACTTATCAGGGTAAGGTTTGCGAGCGAGAATAATGTTTCACATGTAGACTAAATAATAAACGTGTAAATTGCTATTATGTTGCAATAATCGACATGTGAATTGCTATTATGTCGTAATAAATCCACGCGGGAATCCTTACTTTTTCGTACGAAACATGCTGCTTGGCTCAGGAAAATATCGTATATAAATATAAAGCAGTGACCGACCCGATTTAGGTAGTTTATTCTCGCCTGTTTAACAGGCAAATTACATTTATTTTACAAGCAACTGTTAGGGAGGCAATTCATGACATGTGCGTGTCTTAGAAAAAGAACACCTATTCCTATAGTTTAGTTTTACCCTGGTTCGCGTGTTTTAGGTTTAATTTGAATTGCTTTCGGAAAAAAAGCAGCTTTGGAAGTAGACGTTAGTTGACATTTGAAACATAGAAATGACTAGTAAACATTACATTCTCACACAATAATAGAATTGTAGCCGTAACAATTGGCGATTTGCGATTATCAATGTGACGTAACGATTGTCTGACGTAACACGCAGTCTTTTAGGTAACCGAGCAAGGTACAAAAATAGCTAGTTTATGCATTAAGAGAATGAAGGCGTTGTGTAGCTACTATAAATTAATTATTTAAAAAGATTTTTGGAATAATTTGCTTTTATAATTGGAAAATCCAGGGGTTGCTGCAACCCCTGTAAAATTGTCAGGGTAGGCCTGCATACCCTGCACCATATAAATTGACGCCAGTGATTATGACATCATCATCATGATATTGATTACATCAAAAAATTAAAAATATGAAGTTGAAGGCGATTTTATACCCTACAAAGTTTTTATACCATGTTTTGCTCTTCAACTGTTATTGTTTGGTTGCAAAATCCAATTAGGAGAAACCTGGTGAAAAAAATAAAACTTATAAAAACTAGGTGGCAGTTTAAGAGTTAATTCAATTTCTCCAGCTGAGACTGTCTAATTTAATTATTGTTGCCTAAATTCTCATCAATGATTTCGTTCAAAAAGTATTTTATGTAGGTGAGATAATACTGGGTCTAAGCCCAAATATATTGACATCAAGCATCATCTCTTGCTTAGTGACACCATAAACCACATCCTTCTTTTTTTACAGGTGGTTTCTGATGAATCAAATCTGTCTCAAACAAATGAAGCTTCTGAGAATAATGAAGCATCTAATAATGTAAATAAACGTTCACTCAATCAGGTAACTATTTCTGGTATGTATTTTAAGTTTATTCATAGCAGAATGAAGAACATTAAATATGTATGCAACATATAAAATTTTCAGTGCTGTGGTTTGGTGATTTAGGAGCTTAATATTATATTATTGGGGTAAAATTATGTTACATAATTTAATAATGTTTGTTGTTAATTTAGCATTCTTAACAAAAATATAGAAATATTTATAAATCACATTACATATTTCTCTTCTAGAATGGTTATACAAATGAGGTTGGTCTTGATGTTAAAGTGCTCAATATATCAGGTAGTTTTACAATGTTTGTTTGGTTTTAAAAATATCTTTCATTTCTTTGATTTTCCCATTAGAGGCCATTACAGTGATGCCAGATAACGGTGTTGCCGATCTACAAAATACGAAGGTACTAATTTATGTTTTCTTGTTTTTCTTCTTCTTAGTATTTAAAGGTACTTAAATTAAATTAAGTATTTTTTAAATTGATTAGGTATGTATTAAATAGAATTAAGCTTTTTTTTTAAATAACAAAACTTTCAAAACAGAGCAATTGTCTTTCAGAGTATTGTAGAAACAGATGAAGTAGCGAATATAAGCACAGTAGCCACAACACCAGGTCAGTATGAACACTATTCGTCTGCGGATGTTTTTAAATAGGTATTTATGTAATATACCAACATTCCTAATTTTCCAATATATAGTAGGACGAGGAGCATACGACACCTTTTCATTTTATTTTCACGTTCTTTTTTAGTAGTATACATGGAACATTCAAATAATAAAACAGTATCCTTACAACTCTCATAGACCGTTGTTAATTGTTTAAAACACGATCAGGATATTTGAATATTATGTGCTAAAGGTGTCCCATCTTACCCCGCGGTGTTATATATGTTTTACTTTGTATCATTGTAACTAAATATGAATGTAACGTATTGCTTTGCATTAAAGTAAAAATAAGTACTATTCCGGTTAAAACATTTATTATAGAAAGCATTTTTATACAGAAAGCAGTTCTTTTAAGTAACATATCTTTTCCCAGCTAACGTAGTTTCCACAATTCATGCTGGACCCGGTAGTATCACATACTACACCCCCAACACCATCACCGCCTCAATTAACACATCACATCCCCAACCTGGGGTGGTGGGGCCACCAGTAATTCCCCCCGCAAACCCACACCTGGGTTTTGGAAATTCTACCCCAAGCACTGACATGAATGCTCAGGCACGCATGCCGGCTTACTATATACCAGGTTTTATTATTTTGAAATATTTTTTCAAGTTACAAACAATATTTCGATGTTCAAGAAATAGAGATAATTTTAAAAAGTTAGAAAATACCTACTAATCTGGTATGACAACTGCACTTTTCAGCTAAAAACGAAATGTTTCTCGTGTAAACTCTATTCTTTGTTGCGCCAAAAGTGTTTAGCACATCATTATCACCACAACTTCGCTATAATTATCCCTTTTATCAATATGTTAATTTGTAACCTCATTGGTTTCTGATTACAAAGTATTGGTGATAATGATGTGGTTTCTGATTACAAAGTATCACAGCATTCTATGTGAGTCAAAAATACGTAACAGACAAAAATCAAGTCTAGCCATTTGTATATTCTTATTCTTTTTGAGTCAAAGACTGAGGATGCCATTCATTTTATTCTTTATATTATACAATTTGCTGGACTTTTTTGTCCATTGTTTCCTGGCACCATATCCTGACTGTGTTTTTTTACACCAGAATCATCTTGTCAACTGAGTGTCAGATCAGGGTTAGATTCATGGAATTTATTACATTTCATGTTTATTTTGTTTTCTGATCCATGTTACTATTTTAAATTATTCGTTTAAGGAGGGAAAGAAACTGCATCAATATTAACAAATTATCAAGATATATGTTTAACAGGTTACCCCAACAACCCAATGTTTAACTACAACCCACCACCTCCACAAACAGTTTATTATGTGATGGGTCCTAATGGTTTGCAACCTTATCAGGCAAGTACTATCTTAAACATCATTTTCTATGTTGAATATGATGTATTATGCAACTGTACAAAGAGATTTTATCATATTTTGCAGTTTCTTTTGTAAATGTTCATAAAGTTGTTTGTAAAAAATAACTTATCTTTGGGCCTAAATCCATAATTGGCCCTATAATGTCAAAAAATTATCCCTGTTTTATTCCAAATCTTGTATATTTACAGCAGTTGTTTTTTTCAAGAAATACGACGTAGTTCAATTGTAAAAATAAAAGAAATTAATAGCCATGTTATAATATATTTCTGCAATTTTTGTGCCAACAAACCTGATTAAGATATTTCCACCATTAATTAAAATGTATTTGATGTAAAACTTATTTTAAACATAGGTTGTACCAAACCAACCACCAATGCACTACAACAACATTTTTTACCCTCCTACCTGTCTTTACAATCATGGTAAGTTGTGTTATGTCAGAGTTTTGTTTTGGCGCGCAACCTTATCGCGCCCGTTGTGATGTCACCAACCGTTTTGGCGCGAGTACTGCAGCGCCGGTCGTGGCATCACTTACACGCAAGGCATCTCTTCCATACGTCTTTGCATTGTTATTTCACAATCCTCTTTGTTTACTTTATCAGTCTCTGTTTGCAGTCAGTATGTAATGTGTAGTATTGCCCAACCTAATGATCTCATCATTGTTTGTTGGTAATCTATTTAGTCTGTGGTTATGTTAGAGATCACTGGCTTTTTAGGATGTTATTTCACTGACTTGTTAAGATGCTATAAAGCCTTTTTAGATTTATTCCAAAAATTCAGTTTCTCTGAATCTGTTCGCTGCACGACAAAAACTGTTATTTTACAATTTTGCAACACATGACAAAACTTTCTCCTAAACTTGGTAATTGATGAAAGGTTCATAGCCCAACTTGGTAAAGAGTATGCTTTAGAGAACTGGCATGTTTTGCAAATTTGCATGTAAACTATGTGATAAAATAAAGTTTAATCTGTATAGGAAATATGCACTGGATTGATGGTTAAATGACAATTTTATTCACAGACACTGCCCAACAACTAAGCCACTCATCAAGTGCACATAACTATGTTTATAATGGTGAACCAGCACAGGGCGGCCAGATACCAATATTTCCCAACGGAAACATGAATGGTGCGTATGTTTAACTAACACACTACATCCTGTGGTACATTTTTAGTGTTGTGCAACAACAAAATTTATCTGTTTTCATACTTGATGTTTGTCTGTTACTTTTTCATAACACACGATTCTTGCCATGTTTCTTTACAAAACAATTGGTCAACTCTATGAACACCAGATGAAGGTCAGTTTCACGGAATTTAAGTTTTATGTTTGTATTTGTTTTATAGAAGAAATGTTTACTGAAGAGTGCCACCCAGTGTTGGTAGGGGGAGATAACATTGTATTAACATCACCTATGTTAAACGTGTTTGCTGCAAAATATAATTCCAAAATCGCCCAGCTACAACTGAATGAAGGTAATACAAACATTATCACGGTATTTCCACGGTGGAATAAAGTCTTGATGATTAGCTCAGGGGTTACGGGTTATACGGCTTGTGGTCTAGATGGTTACCTGCTTTAGAACCACAGTAGTTTAACTGTTTTTGGTTTATAATATATAATTTGGCTGCTGTTTTAAGTTAAATACAATTTGTATACATCCTATTCATTTTCAATTTACAGAATCAGATAATTCTATTTACCTTGTTTTCCAATCCACTGATGACATGAATCGAGCATTGGAAGATCACAAGTCTGGGAACGAGAAATTTTCACTTTCCGAGATTGCTAACATGGATGAGAGGAATGAAGTCATCTTACAGATCAGAACTGTGCAATAATCTATCTCCAAGTGGTTTGACAATGATGGGTGTACGATGTAACAGATACTTTACAGTTATCATGGCTCAAACTGTTCATTCAACTTTTTGTTTACCTCCATTCTGACAAATTAAATAAAGAAGGCCTTACAATGCTAAATTTTTCATGATGTATCACTGCTGTGTATTTATTTCTCACAAGTTTTTATGTTGCACAGCTGTTGCATTTTACATGTTTCCCTTAACCCTGCAATCATGATTTTTACCCCCGTCACTAAACAAACTTTACACTTATAATCATGCTGAGTAAAAAAGACCTAATTTTCAGCACTGGTTTGTTGTATCTGAAGCCTCTAGCTATATAGAGTATCGCCTATATCTTCGTTCGACTTACCATGTATTAGGCAAACAGTTTAATGTTGCTGTTCCACTGATTCAGTATCATTTATAAACTAAAAAATAGCCAATCACGCACTGTGGTATGAATGTACCCACAATGTAGGTGTGTCCTATCAAGAGTAAAAGCTATTTTCTCCTGTTTATAGACAATCTTGTGTTTGTACGCTTGTTACTGTCGAAGCTGTCCCATGTTACTCTCAAGGCTACATGTGAAGGTTGAATAACTTGAAATTCTGTTCCATCCTTTTTTACGATTTTTTTTATTTTTACTAAAACTTAGAATTTTTTTAAAAAATTGTTCTTGTTCATACTCTCCAAACAAAGTAGTTAATGGTATGTAGCCTAGACTCGTTGCCTAATCCTCTCTGTGGTGCTGATGTAAACTCGTGCATGTCTGTTGCAAGTTCACCCCCTTTTCTTCACATTTTTCACCAGATATGGGAATCCTGCCTCTTACACACACACATAGGACATTGAATTGTACTAAGTTAAACGTCACACCATTGCCATGTACATGTGATACGTAAGTTTTTGGTTTACTTTAATGGTGCCTGATCAGTTAATTCCACTGCTAATAGCTTTTTTAGTAGCCCTGTTTTTTCAGCTTTTCTGTATTTTACTTTTATGTCGATGTAAGAAGAAATATCGGAAAATAAATTGTTCTTTTGTGCTCCCAATTAAAAGAATTGTTTAGCAGGTTATGGCAGGCCTGATTAGTTATATGTAAGTCCTAATATTTATGCTTCCGCTGTAAAGGCAGTTGTTGTTTGTTGACTGGCGTTATTCCAAATCCGGTAAACACCAAATAATGAATGTAATTTATTTACGCTCACCAACAGCCACAATAACATGGTATTCGGTTTTAAACGCATCATGCTCAGTTTCAACATAACAGTTTTCACCAAAGGTAGTAAAGACCGGTTTACACCAACTGCGATTTACACATCACTCACTAACTCAGGTGCGGATCCAGGGGGAGGAGGGCAATCGCCCCTCCTAGACCTGGCCGTAGCACAAAAAATCACTATATTTTTCTTTTAAACTAAAATCTGTTGCAACTCGACGCCTAAAGTGACGTCACCCAACCGCAATAATCCGTCAATCACGTCAACACTGCGGATACGACTTATCTCATGGGAGACTATTCTCATGAAAATACACCCCCCGTTGAACGAGGTTGATGATATCCCGTTTAGCCGCTGACAGGCCCAAATCGATTCCATTTTAACGCGTGACGTCACACTGCTGTCACGTGATTCTGTCCGATATATAATTCGCCCTTTCCCTAACATAAGAACTAATAACAAGAAACCACTTTCTGCACTGAGACCTCTGCCCAGCCGTCAAGCAAGCTTTCGCCCGATACCGTATCCTGTACTTGTATACCAGAAAAAGGGATAAAATATATCAAGATATCATGAACTGTTTGGTCTCTGGTTATAAAAGCAATTAGTACTACAGTAGATATAGCACTCCGCTGAAGCCTGAATATGAAGTCGGATCAACACGGAGTCATTTAACCCAACCAGCAATCATGTTTATTCAGTGGAGGCTGTAAAACACAAATTAGTTATATTGATCTAGAACTTAGATCCTTACAAAGGCGTGCAACATGCGGAGGAAGAGATTTTAAGCGGCCCACAGACAGTCTATGGTCTTACATGATAAGTAAATTAGTATTTTTTTGGTGCTAGTGATGAATCCTCCCCCCACCTTATTTGCTAACGGGGTTAGGTGTTGATGGTTAGCAAATAAGGTAGGTAGGGGAAGATTCTTCACTAGCACCATTTTTTTAATCATAGTCTCAGAATTAGTAAAAAGTATTCCACAATCAGACAGTCACCATACAGAATTACTTCATTCCCGCTCACCAACCTATGTTCATCTTTCCAACTATATGCCATTTTTTCTATTCTATTCTGTATGGGTGAGGTCCGTGAGAACCTGGGATTTAGGCCAGCTCCATATAACATGATGTTCGCGTGTATGTGCTCTATATGCCATACGTGCTGTACGTGCTGTACGTGCTGTACGTGCTGTATGTGCTGTATTGTGGTATTTAGAGTTGTCCTTAAAAATAGCACCTTACCATGGCGCTATCTATAAATAGCATCTTACCATAGAGGGCGCCATGCACCTTACTATTTCGCATTTTTTACCTGTTTAAAGTATACTGTTTCTATTTTACATATTTTTTTGAAATTTAAAAACAGTAATCAGCTTTGACGGACGTTTTATAAAATCGTGTTAATACTGTCGAATAATTCTGTAACCTTATTTTCCTGATTTTCATTAAAGGGGGGCCCGTAAAAAGATAATTAAAAAAAGTTTCTTCTGACAAAGTGTCCCATCCTCCCCCATTCTACTATATACTCATGTTTTTATACAATTTATTTTGTTTATTGTGAAAATGTAGGTTTTGTCGCTCTTTTTCGTTGTTGATGACGTGTTAACGGTAGTGGTCACTGGTCATACGTCATAATGTATAATTCAAGTCAAAATACAGCATAAATTTCTATTAAAAAGATAAATCCTTAAACAATAACTTACGAAGTTTGTCGCTTCTAACAACTGTTACTTTTAGTCGGAAGCAGAGTTCTAGATTCCTCATAAATTAAGTTATTAGTAGCCTGTGGGAACCAGTTTTCTAGAGAAACGAGACACCGGCCCTAATAGAACTCTGTCCATCAAGCTACTATTTTTGTAGCTCCCATCATTATTGTTATATAACACACATATGCATGTCACTCAGTTCATATTTTATTTTTTTCATTAATTTAATTCTGTTGATTGTCTCTTCTCTTTAATATTTGTTTATATATTTTTTCCTCACTTTTTTATCTTATTCTTCCTAACTTTTTAATTCCAATGCAAACCTTAAACAGATTTACTGCCCACAAGTACTTTAAATTGCGGGTGTAAACCAACATCGATAGAACCCTTCATAAACCCGAGCTCCAGGCATCACAAGGATTGATCTTCAACGACAATAGACAAATTCAAACAATTCGCAACAAACCTGAAATTACACTTGCTGCCCATTTTCTATTTAGTTCTTATTTATTTTTTATATGATTATTTTTTGCTTTATTTTTTATTGCAATGTTTATTTATACTGTAATGTGAAAAATTAATGTAATGCACTTGTTTCTAAATCCTACATTAGTGTGCACTCGAAACTGTTTATTGTAAACTTTGGTGAAATTTCTTTTGGGGGGTTTTGTTTTTTCATTATGTTCCAATCTTTGGATCAATCTTTTTTGAGGCTGACTCACCCCATTGTACGGGTTGTATCCTTACGCACACTTTTCTTAAAATTAAAACTTTAATATGTTTAAATAAACATTATTTATTTAATTTTCACATTGTATCGTCTGTAGGGTGTAACGGTCACGCCTTTATTCAAAACAATATTTCTTTCTTTGTTATCAAAAAAACCATAAGTTTCGTTGTCTGGTAAACGTGTTAAGTTTTAAGCCCAAAAAAAACAACGGCAATTTACATGGGAAATATGAAACAATTGTTTTTTTTTTTGCATGAAAAAAGTAATTGTACTGTTTTGAAATTTAAATTTTTTTCGAAATTATTTTGCAAAAAAAAAAATTGTTGTAAAAACTAATGTTCAATGTTTTTTTAATGAAATTTTTTTTTCTTATTGTTTAAAACAAATAACTGTACAGTGTTATTTAAAACATTTTTTGAATACCTTCGGGAAACATGTAAAAAATGATTTTTCGAAATTATTTTGCACACAAATTAAAAATTGTTGTAAAAACTTGTGCTAAACATTTTTTTAACGAAATTTTAATTTTTTTGGCTTAAAACAATTAACTGTACAGTTTTAATTAAAACATTTTTTTTAATTCTTTGGAAAACATGAAAAAAATGATTTCGTTTTGTTATTGGCATAAAGAAAAGTAATTGTACTGTATTGAACTTAAAATTATTTCGAAATTATTTTGCAAAAAAAAAATTGTTGTAAAAACTAATGTTAAAAATTTTTTAAACATTTTTCTAAATTTTTTATTGTTTAAAACAATTACCTGTGCAGTTTTAATTAAAAAAATGTTAAAACTAATGTTAAAAATTTTTTTTGAATAAAATAAAATTTTTTTATTGTTTAAAACAAGTAACTGTACAGTTTTATTTAAAACATTTCTTTGAATTCCTTTGGGAAACATGAAAAAATTGTTTTTTTTTGTTTTTTTTGCATGAAAATTTGTAGTTGTACCATTATAAACTTAAATTTTTTTAAAAAAAATTTTGCAAAAAAAAAAAAGATTGTTGTAAAAACTAATGTTAACAATTTTCTTTTAATAAAATTTAATTTTTTTATTGTTTAAAACAAGTAACTGTACAGTTTTAATTAAAACATTTTTTGGAATTCCTTTGGAAAACATGAAAAAATTGATTTTTTTTGTTTTTTTTGCATAAAAATTGTAGTTGTACTATTATAAACTTAAAATTGTTTTAAAAAAATTTTGCAAAAAAAAAATGTTGTAAAAACTAATGTTAAAAATTTTTTTTTAATAAAATTAATTTTTTTATTGTTTAAAACAAGTAACTGTACAGTTTTAATAAAAACATTTTTTTGAATTCTTTTGAGAAACATGAAAAAATTGTTTTTTTTTTGTTTTTTTTGCATAAAAATTGTAGTTGTACCATTATAAACTTAAATATTTTTAAAAAAAATTTTGCAAAAAAAAAAATTGTTGTAAAAACTAATGTTAAATTTTTTTTTTTAATAAAAATTATTTTTTTTTATTGTTTAAAACAAGTAACTGTACAGTTTTAATTAAAACATTTTTTTTGAATTCCTTTGGGAAACATGAAAAAATTGATTTTTTTTTGTTTTTTTTGCATAAAAATTGTAGTTGTACCATTATAAACTTAAAATTTTTTAACAAAAATTTTGCAAAAAAAAAATTGTTGTAAAAACTAATGTTAAAATTTTTTTTTTAATAAAATTTAATTTTTTTATTGTTTAAAACAAGTAACTTTAGTTGTACCATTATGAACTTAAAATTTAAAAAAAAAAAATTTGCAAAAAAAAAAAAAAAATTGTTGTAAAAACTAATGTTAAAAATTTTTTTTTAATAAAATTTAATTTTTATATTGTTTAAAACAAGTAAGTGTACAGTTTTAATTAAAATATTTTTTTGAATCCCTTTGAGAAACATGAAAAAATTGATTTTTGTTTGTTTTTTTTGGATAAAAATTGTAGTTGTACCATTATAAACTTAAAATTTTTTTAAAAAAATTTTGCAAAAAAAAAAAATTGTTGTAAAAACTAATGTTAAAAATTTTTTTTTAATAAAATTTATTTTTTTTATTGTTTAAAACAAGTAACTGTACAGTTTTAATTAAAACATTTTTTTGAATTCCTTTGAGAAACATGAAAAAATTGATTTTTTATGTTTTTTTGCACAAAAATTGTAGTTGTACCATTATAAACTTAAAATTTTTTTAAAAAAAATTTGCAAAAAAAAAAAAAAATTGTTGTAAAAACTAATGTTAAAAATTTTTTTTTAATAAAATTTATTTTTTTTATTGTTTAAAACAAGTAACTGTACAGTTTTAATTAAAAAATTTTTTTGAATTCCTTTGGAAAACATGAAAAAAATGATTTTTTTTTGTTTTTTTGCATAAAAATTGTAGTTGTACCATTATAAACTTAAATTTTTTTTAAAAAAATTTGCAAAAAAAAAAAAAAATTGTTGTAAAAACTAACGTTAAAAATTTTTTTTTAATAAAATTTAATTTTTTTATTGTTTAAAACAAGTAACTGTACAGTTTTAATTCAAACATTTTTTTGAATTCCTTTAAGAAAATGAAAAAATTGATTTTTTTTTGTTATTTTGCATAAAAATTGTAGTTGTACCATTATGAACTTAAATTTTTTTTAAAAAAAAATTGCAAAAAAAAAAAAAATTGTTGTAAAAACTAATGTTAAAAATTTTTTTTTAATAAAATTTAATTTTTTTATTGTTTAAAACAAGTAACTGTACAGTTTTAATTAAAATATTTTTTTGAATTCATTTGAGAAACATGAAAAAATTGATTTTTTTTTGTTTTTTTGCATAAAAATTGTAGTTGCACCATTATAAACTTAAAATTTTTTTAAAAAAAATTTGCAAAAAAAAAAAAATTGTTGTAAAAACTAATATTTAAAGTTTTTTTTTAATAAAATTTAATTTTTT
Organism: Ciona robusta; assembly: GCF_009617815.1. Taxonomy (NCBI): domain Eukaryota; kingdom Metazoa; phylum Chordata; class Ascidiacea; order Phlebobranchia; family Cionidae; genus Ciona; species Ciona robusta. The sequence goes on along the minus strand of NC_143241.1, from coordinate 1,526,511 downwards.
TATTGTTTAAAACAAGTAACTGTACAGTTTTAATTAAAACATTTTTTTGAATTCCTTTGGGAAACATGAAAAAATTGATTTTTTTTGTTTTTTTGCATAAAAATTGTAGTTGTACCATTATAAACTTAAAATTTTTTTTAAAAAAATTTGCAAAAAAAAAAAAATTGTTGTAAAAACTAATGTTAAAAATTTTTTTTTAATAAAATTTAATTTTTTTATTGTTTAAAACAAGTAACTGTACAGTTTTAATTCAAACATTTTTTTGAATTCCTTTAAGAAACATGAAAAAATTGATTTTTTTTTGTTTTTTTGCATAAAAATTGTAGTTGTACCATTATGAACTTAAAATTTTTTTAAAAAAAATTTGCAAAAAAAAAAAAAATTGTTGTAAAAACTAATGTTAAAAATTTTTTTTTAATAAAATTTAATTTTTTTATTGTTTAAAACAAGTAACTGTACAGTTTTAATTAAAACATTTTTTTGAATTCCTTTGAGAAACATGAAAAAATTGATTTTTTTTTTGTTTTTTTGCATAAAAATTGTAGTTGTACCATTATAAACTTAAAATTTTTTTTAAAAAAATTTGCAAAAAAAAAAAAAATTGTTGTAAAAACTAATGTTAAAAATTTTTTTTTAATAAAATTTAATTTTTTTATTGTTTAAAACAAGTAACTGTACAGTTTTAATTAAAACATTTTTTTGAATTCCCTTGGAAAACATGAAAAAATTGATTTTTTTTTGTTTTTTTGCATAAAAATTGTAGTTGTACCATTATAAACTTAAAATTTTTTTAAAAAAAATTTGCAAAAAAAAAAAAAATTGTTGTAAAAACTAATGTTAAAAATTTTTTTTTAATAAAATTTAATTTTTTTATTGTTTAAAACAAGTAACTGTACAGTTTTAATTAAAACATTTTTTTGAATTCCTTTGGGAAACATGAAAAAATTGATTTTTTTTTGTTTTTTAGCATAAAAATTGTAGTTGTACCATTATAAACTTAAAATTTTTTTAAAAAAAATTTGCAAAAAAAAAAAAAATTGTTGTAAAAACTAATGTTAAAAATTTTTTTTTAATAAAATTTAATTTTTTTATTGTTTAAAACAAGTAACTGTACAGTTTTAATTCAAACATTTTTTTGAATTCTTTTAAGAAACATGAAAAAATTGATTTTTTTTGTTTTTTTTGCATAAAAATTGTAGTTGTACCATTATGAACTTAAAATTTTTTTAAAAAAAATTTGCAAAAAAAAAAAAAATTGTTGTAAAAACTAATGTTAAAAATTTTTTTTTAATAAAATTTAATTTTTTTATTGTTTAAAACAAGTAACTGTACAGTTTTAATTAAAACATTTTTTTGAATTCCTTTGGGAAACATGAAAAAATTGATTTTTTTTTGTTTTTTTTGCATAAAAATTGTAGTTGTACCATTATAAACTTAAAAATTTTTTAAAAAAAATTTGCAAAAAAAAAAAAAATTGTTGTAAAAACTAATGTTAAAAATTTTTTTTTAATAAAATTTAATTTTTTTATTGTTTAAAACAAGTAACTGTACAGTTTTAATTAAAACATTTTTTTGAATTCTTTTGAGAAACATGAAAAAATTGTTTTTTTTTTGTTTTTTTTGCATAAAAATTGTAGTTGTACCATTATAAACTTAAATATTTTTAAAAAAAATTTTGCAAAAAAAAAAATTGTTGTAAAAACTAATGTTAAATTTTTTTTTTTAATAAAAATTATTTTTTTTATAGTTTAAAACAAGTAACTGTACAGTTTTAATTAAAACATTTTTTTTGAATTCCTTTGGGAAACATGAAAAAATTGATTTTTTTTTGTTTTTTTTGCATAAAAATTGTAGTTGTACCATTATAAACTTAAAATTTTTTAACAAAAATTTTGCAAAAAAAAAATTGTTGTAAAAACTAATGTTAAAAATTTTTTTTTAATAAAATTTAATTTTTTTATTGTTTAAAACAAGTAACTTTAGTTGTACCATTATGAACTTAAAATTTAAAAAAAAAAAATTTGCAAAAAAAAAAAAAAATTGTTGTAAAAACTAATGTTAAAAATTTTTTTTAATAAAATTTAATTTTTATATTGTTTAAAACAAGTAAGTGTACAGTTTTAATTAAAATATTTTTTTGAATTCCTTTGAGAAACATGAAAAAAATTGATTTTTGTTTGTTTTTTTTGGATAAAAATTGTAGTTGTACCATTATAAACTTAAAATTTTTTTAAAAAAATTTTGCAAAAAAAAAAATTGTTGTAAAAACTAATGTTAAAAATTTTTTTTTAATAAAATTTAATTTTTTTATTGTTTAAAACAAGTAACTGTACAGTTTTAATTAAAACATTTTTTTGAATTCCTTTGAGAAACATGAAAAAATTGATTTTTTATGTTTTTTTGCATAAAAATTGTAGTTGTACCATTATAAACTTAAAATTTTTTTAAAAAAAATTTGCAAAAAAAAAAAAAAATTGTTGTAAAAACTAATGTTAAAAATTTTTTTTTAATAAAATTTAATTTTTTTTTTGTTTAAAACAAGTAACTGTACAGTTTTAATTAAAACATTTTTTTGAATTCCTTTGGGAAACATGAAAAAATTGATTTTTTTTTGTTTTTTTGCATAAAAATTGTAGTTGTACCATTATAAACTTAAAATTTTGTTAAAAAAAATTTGCAAAAAAAAAAAATTGTTGTAAAAACTATTGTTAAAAATTTTTTTTTAATAAAATTTATTTTTTTTATTGTTTAAAACAAGTAACTGTACAGTTTTAATTAAAACATTTTTTTGAATTCCTTTGGAAAACATGAAAAAATTGTTTTTTTTTGTTTTTTTGCATAAAAATTGTAGTTGTACCATTATAAACTTAAAATTTTTTTTAAAAAAATTTGCAAAAAAAAAAAAAATTGTTGTAAAAACTAACGTTAAAAATTTTTTTTTAATAAAATTTAATTTTTTTATTGTTTAAAACAAGTAACTGTACAGTTTTAATTCAAACATTTTTTTGAATTTCTTTAAGAAACATGAAAAAATTGATTTTTTTTTGTTTTTTTGCATAAAAATTGTAGTTGTACCATTATGAACTTAAAATTTTTTTTAAAAAAATTTGCAAAAAAAAAAATTGTTGTAAAAACTAATGTTAAAAATTTTTTTTTAATAAAATTTAATTTTTTTATTGTTTAAAACAAGTAACTGTACAGTTTTAATTCAAACATTTTTTTGAATTCCTTTAAGAAACATGAAAAAATTGATTTTTTTTTGTTTTTTTGCATAAAAATTGTAGTTGTACCATTATGAACTTAAAATTTTTTTAAAAAAAATTTGCAAAAAAAAAAAATTGTTGTAAAAACTAATGTTAAAAATTTTTTTTTAATAAAATTTAATTTTTTTATTGTTTAAAACAAGTAACTGTACAGTTTTAATCAAAACATTTTTTTGAATTCCTTTGGGAAACATGAAAAAATTGATTTTTTTTGTTTTTTTGCATAAAAATTGTAGTTGTACCATTATAAACTTAAAATTTTTTTAAAAAAAATTTGCAAAAAAAAAAAAAAATTGTTGTAAAAACTAATGTTAAAAATTTTTTTTTAATAAAATTTAATTTTTTTATTGTTTAAAACAAGTAACTGTACAGTTTTAATTCAAACATTTTTTTGAATTCCTTTAAGAAACATGAAAAAATTGATTTTTTTTGTTTTTTTTGCATAAAAATTGTAGTTGTACCATTATGAACTTTTAATAAAATTTAATTTTTTTATTGTTTAAAACAAGTAACTGTACAGTTTTAATTAAAACATTTTTTTGAATTCCTTTGGGAAACATGAAAAAATTGATTTTTTTTTGTTTTTTTGCATAAAAATTGTAGTTGTACCATTATGAACTTAAAATTTTTTTTAAAAAAATTTGCAAAAAAAAAAAAAAATTGTTGTAAAAACTAATGTTAAAAATTTTTTTTTAATAAAATTTAATTTTTTTATTGTTTAAAACAAGTAACTGTACAGTTTTAATTAAAACATTTTTTTGAATTCCTTTGGGAAACATGAAAAAATTGATTTTTTTTTGTTTTTTTGCATAAAAATTGTAGTTGTACCATTATGAACTTAAAATTTTTTTAAAAAAAATTTGCAAAAAAAAAAAAATTGTTGTAAAAACTAATGTTAAAAATTTTTTTTTAATAAAATTTAATTTTTTTATTGTTTAAAACAAGTAACTGTACAGTTTTAATTAAAACATTTTTTTGAATTCCTTTGGGAAACATGAAAAAATTGATTTTTTTTGTTTTTTTGCATAAAAATTGTAGTTGTACCATTATAAACTTAAAATTTTTTTAAAAAAAATTTGCAAAAAAAAAAAAAATTGTTGTAAAAACTAATGTTAAAAATTTTTTTTTAATAAAATTTAATTTTTTTATTGTTTAAAACAAGTAACTGTACAGTTTTAATTAAAACATTTTTTTGAATTCCTTTGGGAAACATGAAAAAATTGATTTTTTTTTGTTTTTTTGCATAAAAATTGTAGTTGTACCATTATGAACTTAAAATTTTTTTAAAAAAAATTTGCAAAAAAAAAAAAAATTGTTGTAAACACTAATGTTAAAAATTTTTTTTTAATAAAATTTAATTTTTTTATTGTTTAAAACAAGTAACTGTACAGTTTTAATTCAAACATTTTTTTGAATTCCTTTGGGAAACATGAAAAAATTGATTTTTTTTTGTTTTTTTGCATAAAAATTGTAGTTGTACCATTATAAACTTAAAATTTTTTTAAAAAAAATTTGCAAAAAAAAAAAAAATTGTTGTAAAAACTAATGTTAAAAATTTTTTTTAATAAAATTTAATTTTTTTATTGTTTAAAACAAGTAACTGTACAGTTTTAATTAAAACATTTTTTTGAATTCCTTTGGGAAACATGAAAAAATTGATTTTTTTTTTGTTTTTTTGCATAAAAATTGTAGTTGTACCATTATAAACTTAAAATTTTTTAAAAAAAAATTTGCAAAAAAAAAAAAAAATTGTTGTAAAAACTAATGTTAAAAATTTTTTTTTAATAAAATTTAATTTTTTTATTGTTTAAAACAAGTAACTGTACAGTTTTAATTAAAACATTTTTTTGAATTCCTTTGGGAAACATGAAAAAATTGATTTTTTTTTGTTTTTTTGCATAAAAATTGTAGTTGTACCATTATAAACTTAAAATTTTTTTAAAAAAAATTTGCAAAAAAAAAAAAAAATTGTTGTAAAAACTAATGTTAAAAATTTTTTTTTAATAAAATTTAATTTTTTTATTGTTTAAAACAAGTAACTGTACAGTTTTAATTAAAACATTTTTTTGAATTCCTTTGGGAAACATGAAAAAATTGATTTTTTTTTGTTTTTTTTGCATAAAAATTGTAGTTGTACCATTATAAACTTAAAAATTTTTTAAAAAAAATTTGCAAAAAAAAAAAAAAATTGTTGTAAAAACTAATGTTAAAAATTTTTTTTTAATAAAATTTAATTTTTTTATTGTTTAAAACAAGTAACTGTACAGTTTTAATTAAAACATTTTTTTGAATTCTTTTGAGAAACATGAAAAAATTGTTTTTTTTTGTTTTTTTTGCATAAAAATTGTAGTTGTACCATTATAAACTTAAATATTTTTAAAAAAAATTTTGCAAAAAAAAAAATTGTTGTAAAAACTAATGTTAAATTTTTTTTTTAATAAAAATTATTTTTTTTATTGTTTAAAACAAGTAACTGTACAGTTTTAATTAAAACATTTTTTTTGAATTCCTTTGGGAAACATGAAAAAATTGATTTTTTTTTGTTTTTTTTGCATAAAAATTGTAGTTGTACCATTATAAACTTAAAATTTTTTAACAAAAATTTTGCAAAAAAAAAATTGTTGTAAAAACTAATGTTAAAAATTTTTTTTTAATAAAATTTAATTTTTTTATTGTTTAAAACAAGTAACTTTAGTTGTACCATTATGAACTTAAAATTTAAAAAAAAAAAAATTTGCAAAAAAAAAAAAAATTGTTGTAAAAACTAATGTTAAAAATTTTTTTTTAATAAAATTTAATTTTTATATTGTTTAAAACAAGTAAGTGTATAGTTTTAATTAAAATATTTTTTTGAATTCCTTTGAGAAACATGAAAAAATTGATTTTTGTTTGTTTTTTTTGGATAAAAATTGTAGTTGTACCATTATAAACTTAAAATTTTTTTAAAAAAAATTTGCAAAAAAAAAAAAAATTGTTGTAAAAACTAATGTTAAAAATTTTTTTTTAATAAAATTTAATTTTTTTATTGTTTAAAACAAGTAACTGTACAGTTTTAATTCAAACATTTTTTTGAATTCCTTTAAGAAACATGAAAAAATTGATTTTTTTTGTTTTTTTTGCATAAAAATTGTAGTTGTACCATTATGAACTTTTAATAAAATTTAATTTTTTTATTGTTTAAAACAAGTAACTGTACAGTTTTAATTAAAACATTTTTTTGAATTCCTTTGGGAAACATGAAAAAATTGATTTTTTTTTTGTTTTTTTGCATAAAAATTGTAGTTGTACCATTATAAACTTAAAATTTTTTAAAAAAAATTTTGCAAAAAAAAAAAAAATTGTTGTAAAAACTAATGTTAAAAATTTTTTTTCAATAAAATTTAATTTTTTTATTGTTTAAAACAAGTAACTGTACAGTTTTAATTAAAACATTTTTTTGAATTCCTTTGAGAAACCTGAAAAAATTGATTTTTTTTTGTTTTTTTTGCATAAAAATTGTAGTTGTACCATTATAAACTTAAAAATTTTTTTAAAAAAATTTGCAAAAAAAAAAAAAAATTGTTGTAAAAACTAATGATAAAAAATTTTTTTTAATAAAATTTAATTTTTTTATTGTTTAAAACAAGTAACTGTACAGTTTTAATTAAAACATTTTTTTGAATTCCTTTGGGAAACATGAAAAAATTGATTTTTTTTTGTTTTTTTGCATAAAAATTGTAGTTGTACCATTATGAACTTAAAATTTTTTTAAAAAAAATTTGCAAAAAAAAAAAATTGTTGTAAAAACTAATGTTAAAAATTTTTTTTTAATAAAATTTAATTTTTTTATTGTTTAAAACAAGTAACTGTACAGTTTTAATTAAAACATTTTTTTGAATTCCTTTGGGAAACATGAAAAAATTGATTTTTTTTTGTTTTTTTGCATAAAAATTGTAGTTGTACCATTATAAACTTAAAATTTTTTTAAAAAAAATTTGCAAAAAAAAAAAAAAATTGTTGTAAAAACTAATGTTAAAAATTTTTTTTTAATAAAATTTAATTTTTTTATTGTTTAAAACAAGTAACTGTACAGTTTTAATTAAAACATTTTTTTGAATTCCTTTGGGAAACATGAAAAAATTGATTTTTTTTTGTTTTTTTGCATAAAAATTGTAGTTGTACCATTATGAACTTAAAATTTTTTTAAAAAAAATTTGCAAAAAAAAAAAAAAATTGTTGTAAACACTAATGTTAAAAATTTTTTTTTAATAAAATTTAATTTTTTTATTGTTTAAAACAAGTAACTGTACAGTTTTAATTCAAACATTTTTTTGAATTCCTTTGGGAAACATGAAAAAATTGATTTTTTTTTGTTTTTTTGCATAAAAATTGTAGTTGTACCATTATAAACTTAAAATTTTTTTAAAAAAAATTTGCAAAAAAAAAAAAAAAATTGTTGTAAAAACTAATGTTAAAAATTTTTTTTTAATAAAATTTAATTTTTTTATTGTTTAAAACAAGTAACTGTACAGTTTTAATTAAAACATTTTTTTGAATTCCTTTGGGAAACATGAAAAAATTGATTTTTTTTTGTTTTTTTGCATAAAAATTGTAGTTGTACCATTATAAACTTAAAATTTTTTAAAAAAAAATTTGCAAAAAAAAAAAAAATTGTTGTAAAAACTAATGTTAAAAATTTTTTTTTAATAAAATTTAATTTTTTTATTGTTTAAAACAAGTAACTGTACAGTTTTAATTAAAACATTTTTTTGAATTCCTTTGGGAAACATGAAAAAATTGATTTTTTTTTGTTTTTTTGCATAAAAATTGTAGTTGTACCATTATAAACTTAAAATTTTTTTAAAAAAAATTTGCAAAAAAAAAAAAAATTGTTGTAAAAACTAATGTTAAAAATTTTTTTTTAATAAAATTTAATTTTTTTATTGTTTAAAACAAGTAACTGTACAGTTTTAATTAAAACATTTTTTTGAATTCCTTTGGGAAACATGAAAAAATTGATTTTTTTTTGTTTTTTTTGCATAAAAATTGTAGTTGTACCATTATAAACTTAAAAATTTTTTAAAAAAAATTTGCAAAAAAAAAAAAAATTGTTGTAAAAACTAATGTTAAAAATTTTTTTTTAATAAAATTTAATTTTTTTATTGTTTAAAACAAGTAACTGTACAGTTTTAATTAAAACATTTTTTTGAATTCTTTTGAGAAACATGAAAAAATTGTTTTTTTTTGTTTTTTTTGCATAAAAATTGTAGTTGTACCATTATAAACTTAAATATTTTTAAAAAAAATTTTGTAAAAAAAAAATTGTTGTAAAAACTAATGTTAAATTTTTTTTTTTAATAAAAATTATTTTTTTTATTGTTTAAAACAAGTAACTGTACAGTTTTAATTAAAACATTTTTTTTGAATTCCTTTGGGAAACATGAAAAAATTGATTTTTTTTTGTTTTTTTTGCATAAAAATTGTAGTTGTACCATTATAAACTTAAAATTTTTTAACAAAAATTTTGCAAAAAAAAAATTGTTGTAAAAACTAATGTTAAAAATTTTTTTTTAATAAAATTTAATTTTTTTATTGTTTAAAACAAGTAACTTTAGTTGTACCATTATGAACTTAAAATTTAAAAAAAAAAAAATTTGCAAAAAAAAAAAAAATTGTTGTAAAAACTAATGTTAAAAATTTTTTTTTAATAAAATTTAATTTTTATATTGTTTAAAACAAGTAAGTGTACAGTTTTAATTAAAATATTTTTTTGAATTCCTTTGAGAAACATGAAAAAATTGATTTTTGTTTGTTTTTTTTGGATAAAAATTGTAGTTGTACCATTATAAACTTAAAATTTTTTTAAAAAAATTTTGCAAAAAAAAAAATTGTTGTAAAAACTAATGTTAAAAATTTTTTTTTAATAAAATTTAATTTTTTTATTGTTTAAAACAAGTAACTGTACAGTTTTAATTAAAACATTTTTTTGAATTCCTTTGAGAAACATGAAAAAATTGATTTTTTATGTTTTTTTGCATAAAAATTGTAGTTGTACCATTATAAACTTAAAATTTTTTTAAAAAAAATTTGCAAAAAAAAAAAAATTGTTGTAAAAACTAATGTTAAAAATTTTTTTTTAATAAAATTTAATTTTTTTTTGTTTAAAACAAGTAACTGTACAGTTTTAATTAAAACATTTTTTTGAATTCCTTTGGGAAACATGAAAAAATTGATTTTTTTTGTTTTTTTGCATAAAAATTGTAGTTGTACCATTATAAACTTAAAATTTTGTTAAAAAAAATTTGCAAAAAAAAAATTGTTGTAAAAACTATTGTTAAAAATTTTTTTTTAATAAAATTTATTTTTTTTATTGTTTAAAACAAGTAACTGTACAGTTTTAATTAAAACATTTTTTTGAATTCCTTTGGAAAACATGAAAAAATTGTTTTTTTTTTGTTTTTTTGCATAAAAATTGTAGTTGTACCATTATAAACTTAAAATTTTTTTTAAAAAAATTTGCAAAAAAAAAAAAATTGTTGTAAAAACTAACGTTAAAAATTTTTTTTTAATAAAATTTAACTTTTTTATTGTTTAAAACAAGTAACTGTACAGTTTTAATTCAAACATTTTTTTGAATTTCTTTAAGAAACATGAAAAAATTGATTTTTTTTTGTTTTTTTGCATAAAAATTGTAGTTGTACCATTATGAACTTAAAATTTTTTTTAAAAAAATTTGCAAAAAAAAAAAAATTGTTGTAAAAACTAATGTTAAAAATTTTTTTTTAATAAAATTTAATTTTTTTATTGTTTAAAACAAGTAAATGTACAGTTTTAATTCAAACATTTTTTTGAATTCCTTTAAGAAACATGAAAAAATTGATTTTTTTTTGTTTTTTTGCATAAAAATTGTAGTTGTACCATTATGAACTTAAAATTTTTTTAAAAAAAATTTGCAAAAAAAAAAAAATTGTTGTAAAAACTAATGTTAAAAATTTTTTTTAATAAAATTTAATTTTTTTATTGTTTAAAACAAGTAACTGTACAGTTTTAATCAAAACATTTTTTTGAATTCCTTTGGGAAACATGAAAAAATTGATTTTTTTTTGTTTTTTTGCATAAAAATTGTAGTTGTACCATTATAAACTTAAAATTTTTTTAAAAAAAATTTGCAAAAAAAAAAAAAAATTGTTGTAAAAACTAATGTTAAAAATTTTTTTTTAATAAAATTTAATTTTTTTATTGTTTAAAACAAGTAACTGTACAGTTTTAATTCAAACATTTTTTTGAATTCCTTTAAGAAACATGAAAAAATTGATTTTTTTTGTTTTTTTTTGCATAAAAATTGTAGTTGTACCATTATGAACCTTTAATAAAATTTAATTTTTTTATTGTTTAAAACAAGTAACTGTACAGTTTTAATTAAAACATTTTTTTGAATTCCTTTGGGAAACATGAAAAAATTGATTTTTTTTTGTTTTTTTTGCATAAAAATTGTAGTTGTACCATTATAAACTTAAAATTTTTTAAAAAAAATTTTGCAAAAAAAAAAAAATTGTTGTAAAAACTAATGTTAAAAATTTTTTTTTAATAAAATTTAATTTTTTATTGTTTAAAACAAGTAACTGTACAGTTTTTAATTAAAACATTTTTTTGAATTCCTTTGGGAAACATGAAAAAATTGATTTTTTTTTGTTTTTTTGCATAAAAATTGTAGTTGTACCATTATAAACTTAAAATTTTTTTAAAAAAAATTTGCAAAAAAAAAAAAAATTGTTGTAAAAACTAATGTTAAAAATTTTTTTTTAATAAAATTTAATTTTTTTATTGTTTAAAACAAGTAACTGTACAGTTTTAATTAAAACATTTTTTTGAATTCCTTTGGGAAACATGAAAAAATTGATTTTTTTTTGTTTTTTTGCATAAAAATTGTAGTTGTACCATTATGAACTTAAAATTTTTTAAAAAAAATTTGCAAAAAAAAAAAAAATTGTTGTAAAAACTAATGTTAAAAATTTTTTTTAATAAAATTTAATTTTTTTATTGTTTAAAACAAGTAACTGTACAGTTTTAATTCAAACATTTTTTTGAATTCCTTTGGGAAACATGAAAAAATTGATTTTTTTTGTTTTTTTGCATAAAAATTGTAGTTGTACCATTATAAACTTAAAATTTTTTTTAAAAAAATTTGCAAAAAAAAAAAAAAATTGTTGTAAAAACTAATGTTAAAAATTTTTTTTTAATAAAATTTAATTTTTTTATTGTTTAAAACAAGTAACTGTACAGTTTTAATTAAAACATTTTTTTGAATTCCTTTGGGAAACATGAAAAAATTGATTTTTTTTTGTTTTTTTGCATAAAAATTGTAGTTGTACCATTATAAACTTAAATTTTTTTAAAAAAAAATTTGCAAAAAAAAAAAAAAATTGTTGTAAAAACTAATGTTAAAATTTTTTTTTAATAAAATTTAATTTTTTATTGTTTAAAACAAGTAACTGTACAGTTTTAATTAAAACATTTTTTTGAATTCCTTTGGGAAACATGAAAAAATTGATTTTTTTTTGTTTTTTTGCATAAAAATTGTAGTTGTACCATTATAAACTTAAAATTTTTTTAAAAAAAATTTGCAAAAAAAAAAAAATTGTTGTAAAAACTAATGTTAAAAATTTTTTTTTAATAAAATTTAATTTTTTTATTGTTTAAAACAAGTAACTGTACAGTTTTAATTAAAACATTTTTTTGAATTCCTTTGGGAAACATGAAAAAATTGATTTTTTTTTGTTTTTTTGCATAAAAATTCTAGTTGTACCATTATAAACTTAAAATTTTTTTAAAAAAAATTTGCAAAAAAAAAAAAAAATTGTTGTAAAAACTAATGTTAAAAATTTTTTTTTAATAAAATTTAATTTTTTATTGTTTAAAACAAGTAACTGTACAGTTTTAATTAAAACATTTTTTTGAATTCCTTTGGGAAACATGAAAAAATTGATTTTTGTTTGTTTTTTTGCATAAAAATTGTAGTTGTACCATTATAAACTTAAAATTTTTTTAAAATAAATTTGCAAAAAAAAAAAAAAATTGTTGTAAAAACTAATGTTAAAAATTTTTTTTTAATAAAATTTAATTTTTTTATTGTTTAAAACAAGTAACTGTACAGTTTTAATTAAAACATTTTTTTGAATTCCTTTGGGAAACATGAAAAAATTGATTTTTTTTTTGTTTTTTTGCATAAAAATTGTAGTTGTACCATTATAAACTTAAAATTTTTTTAAAAAAAATTTGCAAAAAAAAAAAAAAATTGTTGTAAAAACTAATGTTAAAATTTTTTTTTAATAAAATTTAATTTTTTTATTGTTTAAAACAAGTAACTGTACAGTTTTAATTAAAACATTTTTTGAATTCCTTTGGGAAACATGAAAAAATTGATTTTTTTTTGTTTTTTTTGCATAAAAATTGTAGTTGTACCATTATGAACTTAAAATTTTTTTAAAAAAAATTTGCAAAAAAAAAAAATTGTTGTAAAAACTAATGTTAAAAATTTTTTTTTAATAAAATTTAATTTTTTTATTGTTTAAAACAAGTAACTGTACAGTTTTAATTAAAACATTTTTTTGAATTCCTTTGGGAAACATGAAAAAATTGATTTTTTTTTGTTTTTTTGCATAAAAATTGTAGTTGTACCATTATAAACTTAAAATTTTTTTAAAAAAATTTGCAAAAAAAAAAAAAAATTGTTGTAAAAACTAATGTTAAAAATTTTTTTTTAATAAAATTTAATTTTTTTATTGTTTAAAACAAGTAACTGTACAGTTTTAATTAAAACATTTTTTTGAATTCCTTTGGGAAACATGAAAAATTGATTTTTTTTTGTTTTTTTGCATAAAAATTGTAGTTGTACCATTATGAACTTAAAATTTTTTTAAAAAAAATTTGCAAAAAAAAAAAAAATTGTTGTAAACACTAATGTTAAAAATTTTTTTTTAATAAAATTTAATTTTTTATTGTTTAAAACAAGTAACTGTACAGTTTTAATTCAAACATTTTTTTGAATTCCTTTGGGAAACATGAAAAAATTGATTTTTTTTTGTTTTTTTGCATAAAAATTGTAGTTGTACCATTATAAACTTAAAATTTTTTTAAAAAAAATTTGCAAAAAAAAAAAAATTGTTGTAAAAACTAATGTTAAAAATTTTTTTTTAATAAAATTTAATTTTTTTATTGTTTAAAACAAGTAACTGTACAGTTTTAATTAAAACATTTTTTTGAATTCCTTTAAGAAACATGAAAAAATTGATTTTTTTTGTTTTTTTTGCATAAAAATTGTAGTTGTACCATTATGAACCTTTAATAAAATTTAATTTTTTTATTGTTTAAAACAAGTAACTGTACAGTTTTAATTAAAACATTTTTTTGAATTCCTTTGGGAAACATGAAAAAATTGATTTTTTTTTGTTTTTTTGCATAAAAATTGTAGTTGTACCATTATAAACTTAAAATTTTTTAAAAAAAATTTTGCAAAAAAAAAAAAATTGTTGTAAAAACTAATGTTAAAAATTTTTTTTCAATAAAATTTAATTTTTTTATTGTTTAAAACAAGTAACTGTACAGTTTTAATTAAAACATTTTTTTGAATTCCTTTGGGAAACATGAAAAAATTGATTTTTTTTTGTTTTTTTGCATAAAAATTGTAGTTGTACCATTATAAACTTAAAATTTTTTTAAAAAAAATTTGCAAAAAAAAAAAAAATTGTTGTAAAAACTAATGTTAAAAATTTTTTTTTAATAAAATTTAATTTTTTTATTGTTTAAAACAAGTAACTGTACAGTTTTAATTAAAACATTTTTTTGAATTCCTTTGGGAAACATGAAAAAATTGATTTTTTTTTGTTTTTTTGCATAAAAATTGTAGTTGTACCATTATGAACTTAAAATTTTTTTAAAAAAAATTTGCAAAAAAAAAAAAAATTGTTGTAAACACTAATGTTAAAAATTTTTTTTTAATAAAATTTAATTTTTTTATTGTTTTAAAACAAGTAACTGTACAGTTTTAATTAAAACATTTTTTTGAATTCCTTTGGGAAACATGAAAAAATTGATTTTTTTTGTTTTTTGCATAAAAATTGTAGTTGTACCATTATAAACTTAAAATTTTTTTTAAAAAAATTTGCAAAAAAAAAAAAAAAATTGTTGTAAAAACTAATGTTAAAAATTTTTTTTTAATAAAATTTAATTTTTTTATTGTTTAAAACAAGTAACTGTACAGTTTTAATTAAAACATTTTTTTGAATTCCTTTGGGAAACATGAAAAAATTGATTTTTTTTTTTTTTTTGCATAAAAATTGTAGTTGTACCATTATAAACTTAAATTTTTTTAAAAAAAAATTTGCAAAAAAAAAAAAATTGTTGTAAAACTAATGTTAAAAATTTTTTTTTAATAAAATTTAATTTTTTTATTGTTTAAAACAAGTAACTGTACAGTTTTAATTAAAACATTTTTTTTGAATTCCTTTGGGAAACATGAAAAAATTGATTTTTTTTTGTTTTTTTGCATAAAAATTGTAGTTGTACCATTATAAACTTAAATTTTTTTAAAAAAAAA